>NW_026737602.1:0-36192 GCF_949786415.1 Peromyscus eremicus | reverse complement strand
GCAGTTTCTGGTCCTACGAGCAAGAGTTGTTTTCTGCTAAGAAGAGTCACTATTGCGCTCCCATTGCCATAATACACAGTGCAAATAGCACTCGCGTCTGTTCCCAGCAAGTACAGTGTATTGGACTGAAGAGAAGCTACTGTTCTTGTCAGTTTCCTAAGCAGAGTTGAACTAGATATGCCCCGTGTGTGTAGGAAGCACAGTTCTTTTGTTCTGAGCAAGCTCACTGTTCTGGCCCTATAGGAAACACAGGAGAGTAGAAGAGTGCTGTTTTCTCAAAAGCAGAGTGTGTTTCTTGCAAGGCGAGCTAGCGTTTGTTTCCCAGTCCTAAACGGAGTTGAATCCCATGCAGTTTCTGGTCCTACGAGCAAGAGTTGTTTTCTGCTAAGAAGAGTCACTATTGCGCTGCCATTGCCATACACAGTGCAAATAGCACTCGCGTCTGTTCCCAGCAAGTACAGTGTATTGGACTGAAGAGAAGCTACTGTTCTTGTCAGTTTCCTAAGCAGAGTTGAACTAGATATGCCCCGTGTGTGTAGGTAGCACAGTTCTTTTGTTCTGAGCAAGCTCACTGTTCTGGCCCTATAGGAAACACAGGAGAGTAGAAGAGTGCTGTTTTCTCAAAAGCAGAGTGTGTTTCTTGCAAGGCGAGCTAGCGTTTGTTTCCCAGTCCTAAACGGAGTTGAATCCCATGCAGTTTCTGGTCCTACGAGCAAGAGTTGTTTTCTGCTAAGAAGAGTCACTATTGCGCTCCCATTGCCATACACAGTGCAAATAGCACTCGCGTCTGTTCCCAGCAAGTACAGTGTATTGGACTGAAGAGAAGCTACTGTTCTTGTCAGTTTCCTAAGCAGAGTTGAACTAGATATGCCCCGTGTGTGTAGGAAGCACAGTTCTTTTGTTCTGAGCAAGCTCACTGTTCTGGCCCTATAGGAAACACAGGAGAGTAGAAGAGTGCTGTTTTCTCAAAAGCAGAGTGTGTTTCTTGCAAGGCGAGCTAGCGTTTGTTTCCCAGTCCTAAACGGAGTTGAATCCCATGCAGTTTCTGGTCCTACGAGCAAGAGTTGTTTTCTGCTAAGAAGAGTCACTATTGCGCTCCCATTGCCATAATACACAGTGCAAATAGCACTCGCGTCTGTTCCCAGCAAGTACAGTGTATTGGACTGAAGAGAAGCTACTGTTCTTGTCAGTTTCCTAAGCAGAGTTGAACTAGATATGCCCCGTGTGTGTAGGAAGCACAGTTCTTTTGTTCTGAGCAAGCTCACTGTTCTGGCCCTATAGGAAACACAGGAGAGTAGAAGAGTGCTGTTTTCTCAAAAGCAGAGTGTGTTTCTTGCAAGGCGAGCTAGCGTTTGTTTCCCAGTCCTAAACGGAGTTGAATCCCATGCAGTTTCTGGTCCTACGAGCAAGAGTTGTTTTCTGCTAAGAAGAGTCACTATTGCGCTCCCATTGCCATACACAGTGCAAATAGCACTCGCGTCTGTTCCCAGCAAGTACAGTGTATTGGACTGAAGAGAAGCTACTGTTCTTGTCAGTTTCCTAAGCAGAGTTGAACTAGATATGCCCCGTGTGTGTAGGAAGCACAGTTCTTTTGTTCTGAGCAAGCTCACTGTTCTGGCCCTATAGGAAACACAGGAGAGTAGAAGAGTGCTGTTTTCTCAAAAGCAGAGTGTGTTTCTTGCAAGGCGAGCTAGCGTTTGTTTCCCAGTCCTAAACGGAGTTGAATCCCATGCAGTTTCTGGTCCTACGAGCAAGAGTTGTTTTCTGCTAAGAAGAGTCACTATTGTGCTCCCATTGCCATACACAGTGCAAATAGCACTGGCGTCTGTTCCCAGCAAGTACAGTGTATTGGACTGAAGAGAAGCTACTGTTCTTGTCAGTTTCCTAAGCAGAGTTGAACTAGATATGCCCCGTGTGTGTAGGAAGCACAGTTCTTTTGTTCTGAGCAAGCTCATTGTTCTGGCCCTATAGGAAACACAGGAGAGTAGAAGAGTGCTGTTTTCTCAAAAGCAGAGTGTGTTTCTTGCAAGGCGAGCTAGCGTTTGTTTCCCAGTCCTAAACGGAGTTGAATCCCATGCAGTTTCTGGTCCTACGAGCAAGAGTTGTTTTCTGCTAAGAAGAGTCACTATTGCGCTCCCATTGCCATACACAGTGCAAATAGCACTCGCGTCTGTTCCCAGCAAGTACAGTGTATTGGACTGAAGAGAAGCTACTGTTCTTGTCAGTTTCCTAAGCAGAGTTGAACTAGATATGCCCCGTGTGTGTAGGAAGCACAGTTCTTTTGTTCTGAGCAAGCTCACTGTTCTGGCCCTATAGGAAACACAGGAGAGTAGAAGAGTGCTGTTTTCTCAAAAGCAGAGTGTGTTTCTTGCAAGGCGAGCTAGCGTTTGTTTCCCAGTCCTAAACGGAGTTGAATCCCATGCAGTTTCTGGTCCTACGAGCAAGAGTTGTTTTCTGCTAAGAAGAGTCACTATTGCGCTCCCATTGCCATACACAGTGCAAATAGCACTCGCGTCTGTTCCCAGCAAGTACAGTGTATTGGACTGAAGAGAAGCTACTGTTCTTGTCAGTTTCCTAAGCAGAGTGGAACTAGATATGCCCCGTGTGTGTAGGAAGCACAGTTCTTTTGTTCTGAGCAAGCTCACTGTTCTGGCCCTATAGGAAACACAGGAGAGTAGAAGAGTGCTGTTTTCTCAAAAGCAGAGTGTGTTTCTTGCAAGGCGAGCTAGCGTTTGTTTCCCAGTCCTAAACGGAGTTGAATCCCATGCAGTTTCTGGTCCTACGAGCAAGAGTTGTTTTCTGCTAAGAAGAGTCACTATTGCGCTCCCATTGCCATAATACACAGTGCAAATAGCACTCGCGTCTGTTCCCAGCAAGTACAGTGTATTGGACTGAAGAGAAGCTACTGTTCTTGTCAGTTTCCTAAGCAGAGTTGAACTAGATATGCCCCGTGTGTGTAGGAAGCACAGTTCTTTTGTTCTGAGCAAGCTCACTGTTCTGGCCCTATAGGAAACACAGGAGAGTAGAAGAGTGCTGTTTTCTCAAAAGCAGAGTGTGTTTCTTGCAAGGCGAGCTAGCGTTTGTTTCCCAGTCCTAAACGGAGTTGAATCCCATGCAGTTTCTGGTCCTACGAGCAAGAGTTGTTTTCTGCTAAGAAGAGTCACTATTGCGCTCCCATTGCCATACACAGTGCAAATAGCACTCGCGTCTGTTCCCAGCAAGTACAGTGTATTGGACTGAAGAGAAGCTACTGTTCTTGTCAGTTTCCTAAGCAGAGTTGAACTAGATATGCCCCGTGTGTGTAGGAAGCACAGTTCTTTTGTTCTGAGCAAGCTCACTGTTCTGGCCCTATAGGAAACACAGGAGAGTAGAAGAGTGCTGTTTTCTCAAAAGCAGAGTGTGTTTCTTGCAAGGCGAGCTAGCGTTTGTTTCCCAGTCCTAAACGGAGTTGAATCCCATGCAGTTTCTGGTCCTACGAGCAAGAGTTGTTTTCTGCTAAGAAGAGTCACTATTGTGCTCCCATTGCCATACACAGTGCAAATAGCACTGGCGTCTGTTCCCAGCAAGTACAGTGTATTGGACTGAAGAGAAGCTACTGTTCTTGTCAGTTTCCTAAGCAGAGTTGAACTAGATATGCCCCGTGTGTGTAGGAAGCACAGTTCTTTTGTTCTGAGCAAGCTCACTGTTCTGGCCCTATAGGAAACACAGGAGAGTAGAAGAGTGCTGTTTTCTCAAAAGCAGAGTGTGTTTCTTGCAAGGCGAGCTAGCGTTTGTTTCCCAGTCCTAAACGGAGTTGAATCCCATGCAGTTTCTGGTCCTACGAGCAAGAGTTGTTTTCTGCTAAGAAGAGTCACTATTGCACTCCCATTGCCATACACAGTGCAAATAGCACTCGCGTCTGTTCCCAGCAAGTACAGTGTATTGGACTGAAGAGAAGCTACTGTTCTTGTCAGTTTCCTAAGCAGAGTTGAACTAGATATGCCCCGTGTGTGTAGGAAGCACAGTTCTTTTGTTCTGAGCAAGCTCAATGTTCTGGCCCTATAGGAAACACAGGAAAGTAGAAGAGTGCTGTTTTCTCAAAAGCAGAGTGTGTTTCTTGCAAGGCGAGCTAGCGTTTGTTTCCCAGTCCTAAACGGAGTTGAATCCCATGCAGTTTCTGGTCCTACGAGCAAGAGTTGTTTTCTGCTAAGAAGAGTCACTATTGCGCTCCCATTGCCATACACAGTGCAAATAGCACTCGCGTCTGTTCCCAGCAAGTACAGTGTATTGGACTGAAGAGAAGCTACTGTTGTCAGTTTCCTAAGCAGAGTGGAACTAGATATGCCCCGTGTGTGTAGGAAGCACAGTTCTTTTGTTCTGAGCAAGCTCAATGTTCTGGCCCTATAGGAAACACAGGAGAGTAGAAGAGTGCTGTTTTCTCAAAAGCAGAGTGTGTTTCTTGCAAGGCGAGCTAGCGTTTGTTTCCCAGTCCTAAACGGAGTTGAATCCCATGCAGTTTCTGGTCCTACGAGCAAGAGTTGTTTTCTGCTAAGAAGAGTCACTATTGCGCTGCCATTGCCATACACAGTGCAAATAGCACTCGCGTCTGTTCCCAGCAAGTACAGTGTATTGGACTGAAGAGAAGCTACTGTTCTTGTCAGTTTCCTAAGCAGAGTTGAACTAGATATGCCCCGTGTGTGTAGGAAGCACAGTTCTTTTGTTCTGAGCAAGCTCACTGTTCTGGCCCTATAGGAAACACAGGAGAGTAGAAGAGTGCTGTTTTCTCAAAAGCAGAGTGTGTTTCTTGCAAGGCGAGCTAGCGTTTGTTTCCCAGTCCTAAACGGAGTTGAATCCCATGCAGTTTCTGGTCCTACGAGCAAGAGTTGTTTTCTGCTAAGAAGAGTCACTATTGCGCTCCCATTGCCATACACAGTGCAAATAGCACTCGCGTCTGTTCCCAGCAAGTACAGTGTATTGGACTGAAGAGAAGCTACTGTTCTTGTCAGTTTCCTAAGCAGAGTTGAACTAGATATGCCCCGTGTGTGTAGGAAGCACAGTTCTTTTGTTCTGAGCAAGCTCACTGTTCTGGCCCTATAGGAGGAAACACAGGAGAGTAGAAGAGTGCTGTTTTCTCAAAAGCAGAGTGTGTTTCTTGCAAGGCGAGCTAGCGTTTGTTTCCCAGTCCTAAACGGAGTTGAATCCCATGCAGTTTCTGGTCCTACGAGCAAGAGTTGTTTTCTGCTAAGAAGAGTCACTATTGCGCTCCCATTGCCATACACAGTGCAAATAGCACTCGCGTCTGTTCCCAGCAAGTACAGTGTATTGGACTGAAGAGAAGCTACTGTTCTTGTCAGTTTCCTAAGCAGAGTTGAACTAGATATGCCCCGTGTGTGCAGGAATCACAGTTCTTTTGTTCTGAGCAAGCTCACTGTTCTGGCCCTATAGGAAACACAGGAGAGTAGAAGAGTGCTGTTTTCTCAAAAGCAGAGTGTGTTTCTTGCAAGGCGAGCTAGCGTTTGTTTCCCAGTCCTAAACGGAGTTGAATCCCATGCAGTTTCTGGTCCTACGAGCAAGAGTTGTTTTCTGCTAAGAAGAGTCACTATTGCGCTCCCATTGCCATAATACACAGTGCAAATAGCACTCGCGTCTGTTCCCAGCAAGTACAGTGTATTGGACTGAAGAGAAGCTACTGTTCTTGTCAGTTTCCTAAGCAGAGTTGAACTAGATATGCCCCGTGTGTGTAGGAAGCACAGTTCTTTTGTTCTGAGCAAGCTCAATGTTCTGGCCCTATAGGAAACACAGGAAAGTAGAAGAGTGCTGTTTTCTCAAAAGCAGAGTGTGTTTCTTGCAAGGCGAGCTAGCGTTTGTTTCCCAGTCCTAAACGGAGTTGAATCCCATGCAGTTTCTGGTCCTACGAGCAAGAGTTGTTTTCTGCTAAGAAGAGTCACTATTGCGCTCCCATTGCCATACACAGTGCAAATAGCACTCGCGTCTGTTCCCAGCAAGTACAGTGTATTGGACTGAAGAGAAGCTACTGTTGTCAGTTTCCTAAGCAGAGTGGAACTAGATATGCCCCGTGTGTGTAGGAAGCACAGTTCTTTTGTTCTGAGCAAGCTCAATGTTCTGGCCCTATAGGAAACACAGGAGAGTAGAAGAGTGCTGTTTTCTCAAAAGCAGAGTGTGTTTCTTGCAAGGCGAGCTAGCGTTTGTTTCCCAGTCCTAAACGGAGTTGAATCCCATGCAGTTTCTGGTCCTACGAGCAAGAGTTGTTTTCTGCTAAGAAGAGTCACTATTGCGCTGCCATTGCCATACACAGTGCAAATAGCACTCGCGTCTGTTCCCAGCAAGTACAGTGTATTGGACTGAAGAGAAGCTACTGTTCTTGTCAGTTTCCTAAGCAGAGTTGAACTAGATATGCCCCGTGTGTGTAGGAAGCACAGTTCTTTTGTTCTGAGCAAGCTCACTGTTCTGGCCCTATAGGAAACACAGGAGAGTAGAAGAGTGCTGTTTTCTCAAAAGCAGAGTGTGTTTCTTGCAAGGCGAGCTAGCGTTTGTTTCCCAGTCCTAAACGGAGTTGAATCCCATGCAGTTTCTGGTCCTACGAGCAAGAGTTGTTTTCTGCTAAGAAGAGTCACTATTGCGCTCCCATTGCCATACACAGTGCAAATAGCACTCGCGTCTGTTCCCAGCAAGTACAGTGTATTGGACTGAAGAGAAGCTACTGTTCTTGTCAGTTTCCTAAGCAGAGTTGAACTAGATATGCCCCGTGTGTGTAGGAAGCACAGTTCTTTTGTTCTGAGCAAGCTCACTGTTCTGGCCCTATAGGAGGAAACACAGGAGAGTAGAAGAGTGCTGTTTTCTCAAAAGCAGAGTGTGTTTCTTGCAAGGCGAGCTAGCGTTTGTTTCCCAGTCCTAAACGGAGTTGAATCCCATGCAGTTTCTGGTCCTACGAGCAAGAGTTGTTTTCTGCTAAGAAGAGTCACTATTGCGCTCCCATTGCCATACACAGTGCAAATAGCACTCGCGTCTGTTCCCAGCAAGTACAGTGTATTGGACTGAAGAGAAGCTACTGTTCTTGTCAGTTTCCTAAGCAGAGTTGAACTAGATATGCCCCGTGTGTGCAGGAATCACAGTTCTTTTGTTCTGAGCAAGCTCACTGTTCTGGCCCTATAGGAAACACAGGAGAGTAGAAGAGTGCTGTTTTCTCAAAAGCAGAGTGTGTTTCTTGCAAGGCGAGCTAGCGTTTGTTTCCCAGTCCTAAACGGAGTTGAATCCCATGCAGTTTCTGGTCCTACGAGCAAGAGTTGTTTTCTGCTAAGAAGAGTCACTATTGCGCTCCCATTGCCATAATACACAGTGCAAATAGCACTCGCGTCTGTTCCCAGCAAGTACAGTGTATTGGACTGAAGAGAAGCTACTGTTCTTGTCAGTTTCCTAAGCAGAGTTGAACTAGATATGCCCCGTGTGTGTAGGAAGCACAGTTCTTTTGTTCTGAGCAAGCTCACTGTTCTGGCCCTATAGGAAACACAGGAGAGTAGAAGAGTGCTGTTTTCTCAAAAGCAGAGTGTGTTTCTTGCAAGGCGAGCTAGCGTTTGTTTCCCAGTCCTAAACGGAGTTGAATCCCATGCAGTTTCTGGTCCTACGAGCAAGAGTTGTTTTCTGCTAAGAAGAGTCACTATTGCGCTGCCATTGCCATACACAGTGCAAATAGCACTCGCGTCTGTTCCCAGCAAGTACAGTGTATTGGACTGAAGAGAAGCTACTGTTCTTGTCAGTTTCCTAAGCAGAGTTGAACTAGATATGCCCCGTGTGTGTAGGAAGCACAGTTCTTTTGTTCTGAGCAAGCTCACTGTTCTGGCCCTATAGGAAACACAGGAGAGTAGAAGAGTGCTGTTTTCTCAAAAGCAGAGTGTGTTTCTTGCAAGGCGAGCTAGCGTTTGTTTCCCAGTCCTAAACGGAGTTGAATCCCATGCAGTTTCTGGTCCTACGAGCAAGAGTTGTTTTCTGCTAAGAAGAGTCACTATTGCGCTCCCATTGCCATACACAGTGCAAATAGCACTCGCGTCTGTTCCCAGCAAGTACAGTGTATTGGACTGAAGAGAAGCTACTGTTCTTGTCAGTTTCCTAAGCAGAGTTGAACTAGATATGCCCCGTGTGTGTAGGAAGCACAGTTCTTTTGTTCTGAGCAAGCTCACTGTTCTGGCCCTATAGGAAACACAGGAGAGTAGAAGAGTGCTGTTTTCTCAAAAGCAGAGTGTGTTTCTTGCAAGGCGAGCTAGCGTTTGTTTCCCAGTCCTAAACGGAGTTGAATCCCATGCAGTTTCTGGTCCTACGAGCAAGAGTTGTTTTCTGCTAAGAAGAGTCACTATTGCGCTCCCATTGCCATAATACACAGTGCAAATAGCACTCGCGTCTGTTCCCAGCAAGTACAGTGTATTGGACTGAAGAGAAGCTACTGTTCTTGTCAGTTTCCTAAGCAGAGTTGAACTAGATATGCCCCGTGTGTGCAGGAAGCACAGTTCTTTTGTTCTGAGCAAGCTCACTGTTCTGGCCCTATAGGAAACACAGGAGAGTAGAAGAGTGCTGTTTTCTCAAAAGCAGAGTGTGTTTCTTGCAAGGCGAGCTAGCGTTTGTTTCCCAGTCCTAAACGGAGTTGAATCCCATGCAGTTTCTGGTCCTACGAGCAAGAGTTGTTTTCTGCTAAGAAGAGTCACTATTGCGCTCCCATTGCCATAATACACAGTGCAAATAGCACTCGCGTCTGTTCCCAGCAAGTACAGTGTATTGGACTGAAGAGAAGCTACTGTTCTTGTCAGTTTCCTAAGCAGAGTTGAACTAGATATGCCCCGTGTGTGTAGGAAGCACAGTTCTTTTGTTCTGAGCAAGCTCACTGTTCTGGCCCTATAGGAAACACAGGAGAGTAGAAGAGTGCTGTTTTCTCAAAAGCAGAGTGTGTTTCTTGCAAGGCGAGCTAGCGTTTGTTTCCCAGTCCTAAACGGAGTTGAATCCCATGCAGTTTCTGGTCCTACGAGCAAGAGTTGTTTTCTGCTAAGAAGAGTCACTATTGCGCTGCCATTGCCATACACAGTGCAAATAGCACTCGCGTCTGTTCCCAGCAAGTACAGTGTATTGGACTGAAGAGAAGCTACTGTTCTTGTCAGTTTCCTAAGCAGAGTTGAACTAGATATGCCCCGTGTGTGTAGGTAGCACAGTTCTTTTGTTCTGAGCAAGCTCACTGTTCTGGCCCTATAGGAAACACAGGAGAGTAGAAGAGTGCTGTTTTCTCAAAAGCAGAGTGTGTTTCTTGCAAGGCGAGCTAGCGTTTGTTTCCCAGTCCTAAACGGAGTTGAATCCCATGCAGTTTCTGGTCCTACGAGCAAGAGTTGTTTTCTGCTAAGAAGAGTCACTATTGTGCTCCCATTGCCATACACAGTGCAAATAGCACTCGCGTCTGTTCCCAGCAAGTACAGTGTATTGGACTGAAGAGAAGCTACTGTTCTTGTCAGTTTCCTAAGCAGAGTTGAACTAGATATGCCCCGTGTGTGTAGGAAGCACAGTTCTTTTGTTCTGAGCAAGCTCACTGTTCTGGCCCTATAGGAAACACAGGAGAGTAGAAGAGTGCTGTTTTCTCAAAAGCAGAGTGTGTTTCTTGCAAGGCGAGCTAGCGTTTGTTTCCCAGTCCTAAACGGAGTTGAATCCCATGCAGTTTCTGGTCCTACGAGCAAGAGTTGTTTTCTGCTAAGAAGAGTCACTATTGCGCTCCCATTGCCATAATACACAGTGCAAATAGCACTCGCGTCTGTTCCCAGCAAGTACAGTGTATTGGACTGAAGAGAAGCTACTGTTCTTGTCAGTTTCCTAAGCAGAGTTGAACTAGATATGCCCCGTGTGTGTAGGAAGCACAGTTCTTTTGTTCTGAGCAAGCTCACTGTTCTGGCCCTATAGGAAACACAGGAGAGTAGAAGAGTGCTGTTTTCTCAAAAGCAGAGTGTGTTTCTTGCAAGGCGAGCTAGCGTTTGTTTCCCAGTCCTAAACGGAGTTGAATCCCATGCAGTTTCTGGTCCTACGAGCAAGAGTTGTTTTCTGCTAAGAAGAGTCACTATTGCGCTCCCATTGCCATACACAGTGCAAATAGCACTCGCGTCTGTTCCCAGCAAGTACAGTGTATTGGACTGAAGAGAAGCTACTGTTCTTGTCAGTTTCCTAAGCAGAGTGGAACTAGATATGCCCCGTGTGTGTAGGAAGCACAGTTCTTTTGTTCTGAGCAAGCTCACTGTTCTGGCCCTAGAGGAAACACAGGAGAGTAGAAGAGTGCTGTTTTCTCAAAAGCAGAGTGTGTTTCTTGCAAGGCGAGCTAGCGTTTGTTTCCCAGTCCTAAACGGAGTTGAATCCCATGCAGTTTCTGGTCCTACGAGCAAGAGTTGTTTTCTGCTAAGAAGAGTCACTATTGTGCTCCCATTGCCATACACAGTGCAAATAGCACTGGCGTCTGTTCCCAGCAAGTACAGTGTATTGGACTGAAGAGAAGCTACTGTTCTTGTCAGTTTCCTAAGCAGAGTTGAACTAGATATGCCCCGTGTGTGTAGGAAGCACAGTTCTTTTGTTCTGAGCAAGCTCACTGTTCTGGCCCTATAGGAAACACAGGAGAGTAGAAGAGTGCTGTTTTCTCAAAAGCAGAGTGTGTTTCTTGCAAGGCGAGCTAGCGTTTGTTTCCCAGTCCTAAACGGAGTTGAATCCCATGCAGTTTCTGGTCCTACGAGCAAGAGTTGTTTTCTGCTAAGAAGAGTCACTATTGCGCTCCCATTGCCATACACAGTGCAAATAGCACTCGCGTCTGTTCCCAGCAAGTACAGTGTATTGGACTGAAGAGAAGCTACTGTTCTTGTCAGTTTCCTAAGCAGAGTTGAACTAGATATGCCCCGTGTGTGTAGGAAGCACAGTTCTTTTGTTCTGAGCAAGCTCACTGTTCTGGCCCTAGAGGAAACACAGGAGAGTAGAAGAGTGCTGTTTTCTCAAAAGCAGAGTGTGTTTCTTGCAAGGCGAGCTAGCGTTTGTTTCCCAGTCCTAAACGGAGTTGAATCCCATGCAGTTTCTGGTCCTACGAGCAAGAGTTGTTTTCTGCTAAGAAGAGTCACTATTGCGCTCCCATTGCCATACACAGTGCAAATAGCACTCGCGTCTGTTCCCAGCAAGTACAGTGTATTGGACTGAAGAGAAGCTACTGTTCTTGTCAGTTTCCTAAGCAGAGTGGAACTAGATATGCCCCGTGTGTGTAGGAAGCACAGTTCTTTTGTTCTGAGCAAGCTCACTGTTCTGGCCCTATAGGAAACACAGGAGAGTAGAAGAGTGCTGTTTTCTCAAAAGCAGAGTGTGTTTCTTGCAAGGCGAGCTAGCGTTTGTTTCCCAGTCCTAAACGGAGTTGAATCCCATGCAGTTTCTGGTCCTACGAGCAAGAGTTGTTTTCTGCTAAGAAGAGTCACTATTGCGCTCCCATTGCCATAATACACAGTGCAAATAGCACTCGCGTCTGTTCCCAGCAAGTACAGTGTATTGGACTGAAGAGAAGCTACTGTTCTTGTCAGTTTCCTAAGCAGAGTTGAACTAGATATGCCCCGTGTGTGTAGGAAGCACAGTTCTTTTGTTCTGAGCAAGCTCACTGTTCTGGCCCTATAGGAAACACAGGAGAGTAGAAGAGTGCTGTTTTCTCAAAAGCAGAGTGTGTTTCTTGCAAGGCGAGCTAGCGTTTGTTTCCCAGTCCTAAACGGAGTTGAATCCCATGCAGTTTCTGGTCCTACGAGCAAGAGTTGTTTTCTGCTAAGAAGAGTCACTATTGCGCTCCCATTGCCATACACAGTGCAAATAGCACTCGCGTCTGTTCCCAGCAAGTACAGTGTATTGGACTGAAGAGAAGCTACTGTTCTTGTCAGTTTCCTAAGCAGAGTTGAACTAGATATGCCCCGTGTGTGTAGGAAGCACAGTTCTTTTGTTCTGAGCAAGCTCACTGTTCTGGCCCTATAGGAAACACAGGAGAGTAGAAGAGTGCTGTTTTCTCAAAAGCAGAGTGTGTTTCTTGCAAGGCGAGCTAGCGTTTGTTTCCCAGTCCTAAACGGAGTTGAATCCCATGCAGTTTCTGGTCCTACGAGCAAGAGTTGTTTTCTGCTAAGAAGAGTCACTATTGCGCTCCCATTGCCATACACAGTGCAAATAGCACTCGCGTCTGTTCCCAGCAAGTACAGTGTATTGGACTGAAGAGAAGCTACTGTTCTTGTCAGTTTCCTAAGCAGAGTTGAACTAGATATGCCCCGTGTGTGCAGGAATCACAGTTCCTTTGTTCTGAGCAAGCTCACTGTTCTGGCCCTATAGGAAACACAGGAGAGTAGAAGAGTGCTGTTTTCTCAAAAGCAGAGTGTGTTTCTTGCAAGGCGAGCTAGCGTTTGTTTCCCAGTCCTAAACGGAGTTGAATCCCATGCAGTTTCTGGTCCTACGAGCAAGAGTTGTTTTCTGCTAAGAAGAGTCACTATTGCGCTCCCATTGCCATACACAGTGCAAATAGCACTCGCGTCTGTTCCCAGCAAGTACAGTGTATTGGACTGAAGAGAAGCTACTGTTCTTGTCAGTTTCCTAAGCAGAGTTGAACTAGATATGCCCCGTGTGTGTAGGAAGCACAGTTCTTTTGTTCTGAGCAAGCTCACTGTTCTGGCCCTATAGGAAACACAGGAGAGTAGAAGAGTGCTGTTTTCTCAAAAGCAGAGTGTGTTTCTTGCAAGGCGAGCTAGCGTTTGTTTCCCAGTCCTAAACGGAGTTGAATCCCATGCAGTTTCTGGTCCTACGAGCAAGAGTTGTTTTCTGCTAAGAAGAGTCACTATTGCGCTGCCTTGCCATACACAGTGCAAATAGCACTCGCGTCTGTTCCCAGCAAGTACAGTGTATTGGACTGAAGAGAAGCTACTGTTCTTGTCAGTTTCCTAAGCAGAGTTGAACTAGATATGCCCCGTGTGTGTAGGAAGCACAGTTCTTTTGTTCTGAGCAAGCTCACTGTTCTGGCCCTATAGGAAACACAGGAGAGTAGAAGAGTGCTGTTTTCTCAAAAGCAGAGTGTGTTTCTTGCAAGGCGAGCTAGCGTTTGTTTCCCAGTCCTAAACGGAGTTGAATCCCATGCAGTTTCTGGTCCTACGAGCAAGAGTTGTTTTCTGCTAAGAAGAGTCACTATTGCGCTCCCATTGCCATACACAGTGCAAATAGCACTCGCGTCTGTTCCCAGCAAGTACAGTGTATTGGACTGAAGAGAAGCTACTGTTCTTGTCAGTTTCCTAAGCAGAGTTGAACTAGATATGCCCCGTGTGTGTAGGAAGCACAGTTCTTTTGTTCTGAGCAAGCTCACTGTTCTGGCCCTATAGGAAACACAGGAGAGTAGAAGAGTGCTGTTTTCTCAAAAGCAGAGTGTGTTTCTTGCAAGGCGAGCTAGCGTTTGTTTCCCAGTCCTAAACGGAGTTGAATCCCATGCAGTTTCTGGTCCTACGAGCAAGAGTTGTTTTCTGCTAAGAAGAGTCACTATTGCGCTCCCATTGCCATAATACACAGTGCAAATAGCACTCGCGTCTGTTCCCAGAAAGTACAGTGTATTGGACTGAAGAGAAGCTACTGTTCTTGTCAGTTTCCTAAGCAGAGTTGAACTAGATATGCCCCGTGTGTGTAGGAAGCACAGTTCTTTTGTTCTGAGCAAGCTCACTGTTCTGGCCCTATAGGAAACACAGGAGAGTAGAAGAGTGCTGTTTTCTCAAAAGCAGAGTGTGTTTCTTGCAAGGCGAGCTAGCGTTTGTTTCCCAGTCCTAAACGGAGTTGAATCCCATGCAGTTTCTGGTCCTACGAGCAAGAGTTGTTTTCTGCTAAGAAGAGTCACTATTGCACTCCCATTGCCATACACAGTGCAAATAGCACTCGCGTCTGTTCCCAGCAAGTACAGTGTATTGGACTGAAGAGAAGCTACTGTTCTTGTCAGTTTCCTAAGCAGAGTTGAACTAGATATGCCCCGTGTGTGTAGGAAGCACAGTTCTTTTGTTCTGAGCAAGCTCACTGTTCTGGCCCTATAGGAAACACAGGAGAGTAGAAGAGTGCTGTTTTCTCAAAAGCAGAGTGTGTTTCTTGCAAGGCGAGCTAGCGTTTGTTTCCCAGTCCTAAACGGAGTTGAATCCCATGCAGTTTCTGGTCCTACGAGCAAGAGTTGTTTTCTGCAAGAAGAGTCACTATTGTGCTCCCATTGCCATACACAGTGCAAATAGCACTGGCGTCTGTTCCCAGCAAGTACAGTGTATTGGACTGAAGAGAAGCTACTGTTCTTGTCAGTTTCCTAAGCAGAGTTGAACTAGATATGCCCCGTGTGTGTAGGAAGCACAGTTCTTTTGTTCTGAGCAAGCTCACTGTTCTGGCCCTATAGGAAACACAGGAGAGTAGAAGAGTGCTGTTTTCTCAAAAGCAGAGTGTGTTTCTTGCAAGGCGAGCTAGCGTTTGTTTCCCAGTCCTAAACGGAGTTGAATCCCATGCAGTTTCTGGTCCTACGAGCAAGAGTTGTTTTCTGCTAAGAAGAGTCACTATTGCG
Source organism: Peromyscus eremicus (assembly GCF_949786415.1). Taxonomy (NCBI): domain Eukaryota; kingdom Metazoa; phylum Chordata; class Mammalia; order Rodentia; family Cricetidae; genus Peromyscus; species Peromyscus eremicus. Next base: position 21,617 of record NW_026737602.1, on the reverse strand, counting down.
CTCCCATTGCCATAATACACAGTGCAAATAGCACTCGCGTCTGTTCCCAGCAAGTACAGTGTATTGGACTGAAGAGAAGCTACTGTTCTTGTCAGTTTCCTAAGCAGAGTTGAACTAGATAGCCCCGTGTGTGTAGGAAGCACAGTTCTTTTGTTCTGAGCAAGCTCACTGTTCTGGCCCTATAGGAAACACAGGAGAGTAGAAGAGTGCTGTTTTCCCAAAAGCAGAGTGTGTTTCTTGCAAGGCGAGCTAGCATTTGTTTCCCAGTCCTAAACGGAGTTGAATCCCATGCAGTTTCTGGTCCTACGAGCAAGAGTTGTTTTCTGCTAAGAAGAGTCACTATTGCGCTCCCATTGCCATACACAGTGCAAATAGCACTCGCGTCTGTTCCCAGCAAGTACAGTGTATTGGACTGAAGAGAAGCTACTGTTCTTGTCAGTTTCCTAAGCAGAGTTGAACTAGATATGCCCCGTGTGTGTAGGAATCACAGTTCTTTTGTTCTGAGCAAGCTCACTGTTCTGGCCCTATAGGAAACACAGGAGAGTAGAAGAGTGCTGTTTTCTCAAAAGCAGAGTGTGTTTCTTGCAAGGCGAGCTAGCGTTTGTTTCCCAGTCCTAAACGGAGTTGAATCCCATGCAGTTTCTGGTCCTACGAGCAAGAGTTGTTTTCTGCTAAGAAGAGTCACTATTGCGCTGCCATTGCCATACACAGTGCAAATAGCACTCGCGTCTGTTCCCAGCAAGTACAGTGTATTGGACTGAAGAGAAGCTACTGTTCTTGTCAGTTTCCTAAGCAGAGTTGAACTAGATATGCCCCGTGTGTGTAGGAAGCACAGTTCTTTTGTTCTGAGCAAGCTCACTGTTCTGGCCCTATAGGAAACACAGGAGAGTAGAAGAGTGCTGTTTTCTCAAAAGCAGAGTGTGTTTCTTGCAAGGCGAGCTAGCGTTTGTTTCCCAGTCCTAAACGGAGTTGAATCCCATGCAGTTTCTGGTCCTACGAGCAAGAGTTGTTTTCTGCTAAGAAGAGTCACTATTGCGCTCCCATTGCCATAATACACAGTGCAAATAGCACTCGCGTCTGTTCCCAGCAAGTACAGTGTATTGGACTGAAGAGAAGCTACTGTTCTTGTCAGTTTCCTAAGCAGAGTTGAACTAGATATGCCCCGTGTGTGTAGGAAGCACAGTTCTTTTGTTCTGAGCAAGCTCACTGTTCTGGCCCTATAGGAAACACAGGAGAGTAGAAGAGTGCTGTTTTCTCAAAAGCAGAGTGTGTTTCTTGCAAGGCGAGCTAGCGTTTGTTTCCCAGTCCTAAACGGAGTTGAATCCCATGCAGTTTCTGGTCCTACGAGCAAGAGTTGTTTTCTGCTAAGAAGAGTCACTATTGCGCTCCCATTGCCATAATACACAGTGCAAATAGCACTCGCGTCTGTTCCCAGCAAGTACAGTGTATTGGACTGAAGAGAAGCTACTGTTCTTGTCAGTTTCCTAAGCAGAGTTGAACTAGATATGCCCCGTGTGTGTAGGAAGCACAGTTCTTTTGTTCTGAGCAAGCTCACTGTTCTGGCCCTATAGGAAACACAGGAGAGTAGAAGAGTGCTGTTTTCTCAAAAGCAGAGTGTGTTTCTTGCAAGGCGAGCTAGCGTTTGTTTCCCAGTCCTAAACGGAGTTGAATCCCATGCAGTTTCTGGTCCTACGAGCAAGAGTTGTTTTCTGCTAAGAAGAGTCACTATTGCGCTCCCATTGCCATACACAGTGCAAATAGCACTCGCGTCTGTTCCCAGCAAGTACAGTGTATTGGACTGAAGAGAAGCTACTGTTCTTGTCAGTTTCCTAAGCAGAGTTGAACTAGATATGCCCCGTGTGTGTAGGAAGCACAGTTCTTTTGTTCTGAGCAAGCTCACTGTTCTGGCCCTATAGGAAACACAGGAGAGTAGAAGAGTGCTGTTTTCTCAAAAGCAGAGTGTGTTTCTTGCAAGGCGAGCTAGCGTTTGTTTCCCAGTCCTAAACGGAGTTGAATCCCATGCAGTTTCTGGTCCTACGAGCAAGAGTTGTTTTCTGCTAAGAAGAGTCACTATTGCGCTCCCATTGCCATAATACACAGTGCAAATAGCACTCGCGTCTGTTCCCAGCAAGTACAGTGTATTGGACTGAAGAGAAGCTACTGTTCTTGTCAGTTTCCTAAGCAGAGTTGAACTAGATATGCCCCGTGTGTGCAGGAATCACAGTTCTTTTGTTCTGAGCAAGCTCACTGTTCTGGCCCTATAGGAAACACAGGAGAGTAGAAGAGTGCTGTTTTCTCAAAAGCAGAGTGTGTTTCTTGCAAGGCGAGCTAGCGTTTGTTTCCCAGTCCTAAACGGAGTTGAATCCCATGCAGTTTCTGGTCCTACGAGCAAGAGTTGTTTTCTGCTAAGAAGAGTCACTATTGCGCTCCCATTGCCATAATACACAGTGCAAATAGCACTCGCGTCTGTTCCCAGCAAGTACAGTGTATTGGACTGAAGAGAAGCTACTGTTCTTGTCAGTTTCCTAAGCAGAGTTGAACTAGATATGCCCCGTGTGTGCAGGAATCACAGTTCTTTTGTTCTGAGCAAGCTCACTGTTCTGGCCCTATAGGAAACACAGGAGAGTAGAAGAGTGCTGTTTTCTCAAAAGCAGAGTGTGTTTCTTGCAAGGCGAGCTAGCGTTTGTTTCCCAGTCCTAAACGGAGTTGAATCCCATGCAGTTTCTGGTCCTACGAGCAAGAGTTGTTTTCTGCTAAGAAGAGTCACTATTGCGCTCCCATTGCCATACACAGTGCAAATAGCACTCGCGTCTGTTCCCAGCAAGTACAGTGTATTGGACTGAAGAGAAGCTACTGTTCTTGTCAGTTTCCTAAGCAGAGTTGAACTAGATATGCCCCGTGTGTGTAGGAAGCACAGTTCTTTTGTTCTGAGCAAGCTCACTGTTCTGGCCCTATAGGAAACACAGGAGAGTAGAAGAGTGCTGTTTTCTCAAAAGCAGAGTGTGTTTCTTGCAAGGCGAGCTAGCGTTTGTTTCCCAGTCCTAAACGGAGTTGAATCCCATGCAGTTTCTGGTCCTACGAGCAAGAGTTGTTTTCTGCTAAGAAGAGTCACTATTGCGCTCCCATTGCCATAATACACAGTGCAAATAGCACTCGCGTCTGTTCCCAGCAAGTACAGTGTATTGGACTGAAGAGAAGCTACTGTTCTTGTCAGTTTCCTAAGCAGAGTTGAACTAGATATGCCCCGTGTGTGTAGGAAGCACAGTTCTTTTGTTCTGAGCAAGCTCACTGTTCTGGCCCTATAGGAAACACAGGAGAGTAGAAGAGTGCTGTTTTCTCAAAAGCAGAGTGTGTTTCTTGCAAGGCGAGCTAGCGTTTGTTTCCCAGTCCTAAACGGAGTTGAATCCCATGCAGTTTCTGGTCCTACGAGCAAGAGTTGTTTTCTGCTAAGAAGAGTCACTATTGCGCTGCCATTGCCATACACAGTGCAAATAGCACTCGCGTCTGTTCCCAGCAAGTACAGTGTATTGGACTGAAGAGAAGCTACTGTTCTTGTCAGTTTCCTAAGCAGAGTTGAACTAGATATGCCCCGTGTGTGTAGGAAGCACAGTTCTTTTGTTCTGAGCAAGCTCACTGTTCTGGCCCTATAGGAGGAAACACAGGAGAGTAGAAGAGTGCTGTTTTCTCAAAAGCAGAGTGTGTTTCTTGCAAGGCGAGCTAGCGTTTGTTTCCCAGTCCTAAACGGAGTTGAATCCCATGCAGTTTCTGGTCCTACGAGCAAGAGTTGTTTTCTGCTAAGAAGAGTCACTATTGCGCTCCCATTGCCATACACAGTGCAAATAGCACTCGCGTCTGTTCCCAGCAAGTACAGTGTATTGGACTGAAGAGAAGCTACTGTTCTTGTCAGTTTCCTAAGCAGAGTTGAACTAGATATGCCCCGTGTGTGTAGGAAGCACAGTTCTTTTGTTCTGAGCAAGCTCACTGTTCTGGCCCTATAGGAAACACAGGAGAGTAGAAGAGTGCTGTTTTCTCAAAAGCAGAGTGTGTTTCTTGCAAGGCGAGCTAGCGTTTGTTTCCCAGTCCTAAACGGAGTTGAATCCCATGCAGTTTCTGGTCCTACGAGCAAGAGTTGTTTTCTGCTAAGAAGAGTCACTATTGCGCTCCCATTGCCATAATACACAGTGCAAATAGCACTCGCGTCTGTTCCCAGCAAGTACAGTGTATTGGACTGAAGAGAAGCTACTGTTCTTGTCAGTTTCCTAAGCAGAGTTGAACTAGATATGCCCCGTGTGTGTAGGAAGCACAGTTCTTTTGTTCTGAGCAAGCTCACTGTTCTGGCCCTATAGGAAACACAGGAGAGTAGAAGAGTGCTGTTTTCTCAAAAGCAGAGTGTGTTTCTTGCAAGGCGAGCTAGCGTTTGTTTCCCAGTCCTAAACGGAGTTGAATCCCATGCAGTTTCTGGTCCTACGAGCAAGAGTTGTTTTCTGCTAAGAAGAGTCACTATTGCGCTCCCATTGCCATACACAGTGCAAATAGCACTCGCGTCTGTTCCCAGCAAGTACAGTGTATTGGACTGAAGAGAAGCTACTGTTCTTGTCAGTTTCCTAAGCAGAGTTGAACTAGATATGCCCCGTGTGTGTAGGAAGCACAGTTCTTTTGTTCTGAGCAAGCTCACTGTTCTGGCCCTATAGGAAACACAGGAGAGTAGAAGAGTGCTGTTTTCTCAAAAGCAGAGTGTGTTTCTTGCAAGGCGAGCTAGCGTTTGTTTCCCAGTCCTAAACGGAGTTGAATCCCATGCAGTTTCTGGTCCTAGGAGCAAGAGTTGTTTTCTGCTAAGAAGAGTCACTATTGCGCTCCCATTGCCATAATACACAGTGCAAATAGCACTCGCGTCTGTTCCCAGCAAGTACAGTGTATTGGACTGAAGAGAAGCTACTGTTCTTGTCAGTTTCCTAAGCAGAGTTGAACTAGATATGCCCCGTGTGTGTAGGAAGCACAGTTCTTTTGTTCTGAGCAAGCTCACTGTTCTGGCCCTATAGGAAACACAGGAGAGTAGAAGAGTGCTGTTTTCTCAAAAGCAGAGTGTGTTTCTTGCAAGGCGAGCTAGCGTTTGTTTCCCAGTCCTAAACGGAGTTGAATCCCATGCAGTTTCTGGTCCTACGAGCAAGAGTTGTTTTCTGCTAAGAAGAGTCACTATTGCGCTCCCATTGCCATACACAGTGCAAATAGCACTCGCGTCTGTTCCCAGCAAGTACAGTGTATTGGACTGAAGAGAAGCTACTGTTCTTGTCAGTTTCCTAAGCAGAGTTGAACTAGATATGCCCCGTGTGTGTAGGAAGCACAGTTCTTTTGTTCTGAGCAAGCTCACTGTTCTGGCCCTATAGGAGGAAACACAGGAGAGTAGAAGAGTGCTGTTTTCTCAAAAGCAGAGTGTGTTTCTTGCAAGGCGAGCTAGCGTTTGTTTCCCAGTCCTAAACGGAGTTGAATCCCATGCAGTTTCTGGTCCTACGAGCAAGAGTTGTTTTCTGCTAAGAAGAGTCACTATTGCGCTCCCATTGCCATACACAGTGCAAATAGCACTCGCGTCTGTTCCCAGCAAGTACAGTGTATTGGACTGAAGAGAAGCTACTGTTCTTGTCAGTTTCCTAAGCAGAGTTGAACTAGATATGCCCCGTGTGTGTAGGAAGCACAGTTCTTTTGTTCTGAGCAAGCTCACTGTTCTGGCCCTATAGGAAACACAGGAGAGTAGAAGAGTGCTGTTTTCTCAAAAGCAGAGTGTGTTTCTTGCAAGGCGAGCTAGCGTTTGTTTCCCAGTCCTAAACGGAGTTGAATCCCATGCAGTTTCTGGTCCTACGAGCAAGAGTTGTTTTCTGCTAAGAAGAGTCACTATTGCGCTCCCATTGCCATACACAGTGCAAATAGCACTCGCGTCTGTTCCCAGCAAGTACAGTGTATTGGACTGAAGAGAAGCTACTGTTCTTGTCAGTTTCCTAAGCAGAGTGGAACTAGATATGCCCCGTGTGTGTAGGAAGCACAGTTCTTTTGTTCTGAGCAAGCTCACTGTTCTGGCCCTATAGGAAACACAGGAGAGTAGAAGAGTGCTGTTTTCTCAAAAGCAGAATGTGTTTCTTGCAAGGCGAGCTAGCGTTTGTTTCCCAGTCCTAAACGGAGTTGAATCCCATGCAGTTTCTGGTCCTACGAGCAAGAGTTGTTTTCTGCTAAGAAGAGTCACTATTGCGCTCCCATTGCCATAATACACAGTGCAAAGAGCACTCACGTCTGTTCCCAGCAAGTACAGTGTATTGGACTGAAGAGAAGCTACTGTTCTTGTCAGTTTCCTAAGCAAAGTTGAACTAGATATGCCCCGTGTGTGCAGGAATCACAGTTCTTTTGTTCTGAGCAAGCTCACTGCTCTGGCCCTATAGGAAACACAGGAGAGTAGAAGAGTGCTGTTTTCTCAAAAGCAGAGTGTGTTTCTTGCAAGGCGAGCTAGCGTTTGTTTCCCAGTCCTAAACGGAGTTGAATCCCATGCAGTTTCTGGTCCTACGAGCAAGAGTTGTTTTCTGCTAAGAAGAGTCACTATTGCGCTCCCATTGCCATACACAGTGCAAATAGCACTCGCGTCTGTTCCCAGCAAGTACAGTGTATTGGACTGAAGAGAAGCTACTGTTCTTGTCAGTTTCCTAAGCAGAGTTGAACTAGATATGCCCCGTGTGTGCAGGAAGCACAGTTCTTTTGTTCTGAGCAAGCTCACTGTTCTGGCCCTATAGGAAACACAGGAGAGTAGAAGAGTGCTGTTTTCTCAAAAGCAGAGTGTGTTTCTTGCAAGGCGAGCTAGCGTTTGTTTCCCAGTCCTAAACGGAGTTGAATCCCATGCAGTTTCTGGTCCTAGGAGCAAGAGTTGTTTTCTGCTAAGAAGAGTCACTATTGCGCTCCCATTGCCATACACAGTGCAAATAGCACTCGTGTCTGTTCCCAGCAAGTACAGTGTATTGGACTGAAGAGAAGCTACTGTTCTTGTCAGTTTCCTAAGCAGAGTTGAACTAGATATGCCCCGTGTGTGCAGGAATCACAGTTCTTTTGTTCTGAGCAAGCTCACTGTTCTGGCCCTATAGGAAACACAGGAGAGTAGAAGAGTGCTGTTTTCTCAAAAGCAGAGTGTGTTTCTTGCAAGGCGAGCTAGCGCTTGTTTCCCAGTCCTAAACGGAGTTGAATCCCATGCAGTTTCTGGTCCTACGAGCAAGAGTTGTTTTCTGCTAAGAAGAGTCACTATTGCGCTCCCATTGCCATACACAGTGCAAATAGCACTCGCGTCTGTTCCCAGCAAGTACAGTGTATTGGACTGAAGAGAAGCTACTGTTCTTGTCAGTTTCCTAAGCAGAGTTGAACTAGATATGCCCCGTGTGTGTAGGAAGCACAGTTCTTTTGTTCTGAGCAAGCTCACTGTTCTGGCCCTATAGGAAACACAGGAGAGTAGAAGAGTGCTGTTTTCTCAAAAGCAGAGTGTGTTTCTTGCAAGGCGAGCTAGCGTTTGTTTCCCAGTCCTAAACGGAGTTGAATCCCATGCAGTTTCTGGTCCTACGAGCAAGAGTTGTTTTCTGCTAAGAAGAGTCACTATTGCGCTCCCATTGCCATAATACACAGTGCAAATAGCACTCGCGTCTGTTCCCAGCAAGTACAGTGTATTGGACTGAAGAGAAGCTACTGTTCTTGTCAGTTTCCTAAGCAGAGTTGAACTAGATATGCCCCGTGTGTGTAGGAAGCACAGTTCTTTTGTTCTGAGCAAGCTCACTGTTCTGGCCCTATAGGAAACACAGGAGAGTAGAAGAGTGCTGTTTTCTCAAAAGCAGAGTGTGTTTCTTGCAAGGCGAGCTAGCGTTTGTTTCCCAGTCCTAAACGGAGTTGAATCCCATGCAGTTTCTGGTCCTACGAGCAAGAGTTGTTTTCTGCTAAGAAGAGTCACTATTGCGCTGCCATTGCCATACACAGTGCAAATAGCACTCGCGTCTGTTCCCAGCAAGTACAGTGTATTGGACTGAAGAGAAGCTACTGTTCTTGTCAGTTTCCTAAGCAGAGTTGAACTAGATATGCCCCGTGTGTGTAGGAAGCACAGTTCTTTTGTTCTGAGCAAGCTCACTGTTCTGGCCCTATAGGAGGAAACACAGGAGAGTAGAAGAGTGCTGTTTTCTCAAAAGCAGAGTGTGTTTCTTGCAAGGCGAGCTAGCGTTTGTTTCCCAGTCCTAAACGGAGTTGAATCCCATGCAGTTTCTGGTCCTACGAGCAAGAGTTGTTTTCTGCTAAGAAGAGTCACTATTGCGCTCCCATTGCCATACACAGTGCAAATAGCACTCGCGTCTGTTCCCAGCAAGTACAGTGTATTGGACTGAAGAGAAGCTACTGTTCTTGTCAGTTTCCTAAGCAGAGTTGAACTAGATATGCCCCGTGTGTGTAGGAAGCACAGTTCTTTTGTTCTGAGCAAGCTCACTGTTCTGGCCCTATAGGAAACACAGGAGAGTAGAAGAGTGCTGTTTTCTCAAAAGCAGAGTGTGTTTCTTGCAAGGCGAGCTAGCGTTTGTTTCCCAGTCCTAAACGGAGTTGAATCCCATGCAGTTTCTGGTCCTACGAGCAAGAGTTGTTTTCTGCTAAGAAGAGTCACTATTGCGCTCCCATTGCCATAATACACAGTGCAAATAGCACTCGCGTCTGTTCCCAGCAAGTACAGTGTATTGGACTGAAGAGAAGCTACTGTTCTTGTCAGTTTCCTAAGCAGAGTTGAACTAGATATGCCCCGTGTGTGTAGGAAGCACAGTTCTTTTGTTCTGAGCAAGCTCACTGTTCTGGCCCTATAGGAAACACAGGAGAGTAGAAGAGTGCTGTTTTCTCAAAAGCAGAGTGTGTTTCTTGCAAGGCGAGCTAGCGTTTGTTTCCCAGTCCTAAACGGAGTTGAATCCCATGCAGTTTCTGGTCCTACGAGCAAGAGTTGTTTTCTGCTAAGAAGAGTCACTATTGCGCTCCCATTGCCATACACAGTGCAAATAGCACTCGCGTCTGTTCCCAGCAAGTACAGTGTATTGGACTGAAGAGAAGCTACTGTTCTTGTCAGTTTCCTAAGCAGAGTTGAACTAGATATGCCCCGTGTGTGTAGGAAGCACAGTTCTTTTGTTCTGAGCAAGCTCACTGTTCTGGCCCTATAGGAAACACAGGAGAGTAGAAGAGTGCTGTTTTCTCAAAAGCAGAGTGTGTTTCTTGCAAGGCGAGCTAGCGTTTGTTTCCCAGTCCTAAACGGAGTTGAATCCCATGCAGTTTCTGGTCCTACGAGCAAGAGTTGTTTTCTGCTAAGAAGAGTCACTATTGCGCTCCCATTGCCATAATACACAGTGCAAATACCACTCGCGTCTGTTCCCAGCAAGTACAGTGTATTGGACTGAAGAGAAGCTACTGTTCTTGTCAGTTTCCTAAGCAGAGTTGAACTAGATATGCCCCGTGTGTGTAGGAAGCACAGTTCTTTTGTTCTGAGCAAGCTCACTGTTCTGGCCCTATAGGAAACACAGGAGAGTAGAAGAGTGCTGTTTTCTCAAAAGCAGAGTGTGTTTCTTGCAAGGCGAGCTAGCGTTTGTTTCCCAGTCCTAAACGGAGTTGAATCCCATGCAGTTTCTGGTCCTACGAGCAAGAGTTGTTTTCTGCTAAGAAGAGTCACTATTGCGCTCCCATTGCCATACACAGTGCAAATAGCACTCGCGTCTGTTCCCAGCAAGTACAGTGTATTGGACTGAAGAGAAGCTACTGTTCTTGTCAGTTTCCTAAGCAGAGTTGAACTAGATATGCCCCGTGTGTGTAGGAAGCACAGTTCTTTTGTTCTGAGCAAGCTCACTGTTCTGGCCCTATAGGAGGAAACACAGGAGAGTAGAAGAGTGCTGTTTTCTCAAAAGCAGAGTGTGTTTCTTGCAAGGCGAGCTAGCGTTTGTTTCCCAGTCCTAAACGGAGTTGAATCCCATGCAGTTTCTGGTCCTACGAGCAAGAGTTGTTTTCTGCTAAGAAGAGTCACTATTGCGCTCCCATTGCCATACACAGTGCAAATAGCACTCGCGTCTGTTCCCAGCAAGTACAGTGTATTGGACTGAAGAGAAGCTACTGTTCTTGTCAGTTTCCTAAGCAGAGTTGAACTAGATATGCCCCGTGTGTGTAGGAAGCACAGTTCTTTTGTTCTGAGCAAGCTCACTGTTCTGGCCCTATAGGAAACACAGGAGAGTAGAAGAGTGCTGTTTTCTCAAAAGCAGAGTGTGTTTCTTGCAAGGCGAGCTAGCGTTTGTTTCCCAGTCCTAAACGGAGTTGAATCCCATGCAGTTTCTGGTCCTACGAGCAAGAGTTGTTTTCTGCTAAGAAGAGTCACTATTGCGCTCCCATTGCCCTACACAGTGCAAATAGCACTCGCGTCTGTTCCCAGCAAGTACAGTGTATTGGACTGAAGAGAAGCTACTGTTCTTGTCAGTTTCCTAAGCAGAGTGGAACTAGATATGCCCCGTGTGTGTAGGAAGCACAGTTCTTTTGTTCTGAGCAAGCTCACTGTTCTGGCCCTATAGGAAACACAGGAGAGTAGAAGAGTGCTGTTTTCTCAAAAGCAGAATGTGTTTCTTGCAAGGCGAGCTAGCGTTTGTTTCCCAGTCCTAAACGGAGTTGAATCCCATGCAGTTTCTGGTCCTACGAGCAAGAGTTGTTTTCTGCTAAGAAGAGTCACTATTGCGCTCCCATTGCCATAATACACAGTGCAAAGAGCACTCACGTCTGTTCCCAGCAAGTACAGTGTATTGGACTGAAGAGAAGCTACTGTTCTTGTCAGTTTCCTAAGCAAAGTTGAACTAGATATGCCCCGTGTGTGCAGGAATCACAGTTCTTTTGTTCTGAGCAAGCTCACTGCTCTGGCCCTATAGGAAACACAGGAGAGTAGAAGAGTGCTGTTTTCTCAAAAGCAGAGTGTGTTTCTTGCAAGGCGAGCTAGCGTTTGTTTCCCAGTCCTAAACGGAGTTGAATCCCATGCAGTTTCTGGTCCTACGAGCAAGAGTTGTTTTCTGCTAAGAAGAGTCACTATTGCGCTCCCATTGCCATACACAGTGCAAATAGCACTCGCGTCTGTTCCCAGCAAGTACAGTGTATTGGACTGAAGAGAAGCTACTGTTCTTGTCAGTTTCCTAAGCAGAGTTGAACTAGATATGCCCCGTGTGTGCAGGAAGCACAGTTCTTTTGTTCTGAGCAAGCTCACTGTTCTGGCCCTATAGGAAACACAGGAGAGTAGAAGAGTGCTGTTTTCTCAAAAGCAGAGTGTGTTTCTTGCAAGGCGAGCTAGCGTTTGTTTCCCAGTCCTAAACGGAGTTGAATCCCATGCAGTTTCTGGTCCTAGGAGCAAGAGTTGTTTTCTGCTAAGAAGAGTCACTATTGCGCTCCCATTGCCATACACAGTGCAAATAGCACTCGTGTCTGTTCCCAGCAAGTACAGTGTATTGGACTGAAGAGAAGCTACTGTTCTTGTCAGTTTCCTAAGCAGAGTTGAACTAGATATGCCCCGTGTGTGCAGGAATCACAGTTCTTTTGTTCTGAGCAAGCTCACTGTTCTGGCCCTATAGGAAACACAGGAGAGTAGAAGAGTGCTGTTTTCTCAAAAGCAGAGTGTGTTTCTTGCAAGGCGAGCTAGCGCTTGTTTCCCAGTCCTAAACGGAGTTGAATCCCATGCAGTTTCTGGTCCTACGAGCAAGAGTTGTTTTCTGCTAAGAAGAGTCACTATTGCGCTCCCATTGCCATACACAGTGCAAATAGCACTCGCGTCTGTTCCCAGCAAGTACAGTGTATTGGACTGAAGAGAAGCTACTGTTCTTGTCAGTTTCCTAAGCAGAGTTGAACTAGATATGCCCCGTGTGTGTAGGAAGCACAGTTCTTTTGTTCTGAGCAAGCTCACTGTTCTGGCCCTATAGGAAACACAGGAGAGTAGAAGAGTGCTGTTTTCTCAAAAGCAGAGTGTGTTTCTTGCAAGGCGAGCTAGCGTTTGTTTCCCAGTCCTAAACGGAGTTGAATCCCATGCAGTTTCTGGTCCTACGAGCAAGAGTTGTTTTCTGCTAAGAAGAGTCACTATTGCGCTCCCATTGCCATACACAGTGCAAATAGCACTCGCGTCTGTTCCCAGCAAGTACAGTGTATTGGACTGAAGAGAAGCTACTGTTCTTGTCAGTTTCCTAAGCAGAGTTGAACTAGATATGCCCCGTGTGTGTAGGAAGCACAGTTCTTTTGTTCTGAGCAAGCTCACTGTTCTGGCCCTATAGGAAACACAGGAGAGTAGAAGAGTGCTGTTTTCTCAAAAGCAGAGTGTGTTTCTTGCAAGGCGAGCTAGCGTTTGTTTCCCAGTCCTAAACGGAGTTGAATCCCATGCAGTTTCTGGTCCTACGAGCAAGAGTTGTTTTCTGCTAAGAAGAGTCACTATTGCGCTCCCATTGCCATAATACACAGTGCAAATACCACTCGCGTCTGTTCCCAGCAAGTACAGTGTATTGGACTGAAGAGAAGCTACTGTTCTTGTCAGTTTCCTAAGCAGAGTTGAACTAGATATGCCCCGTGTGTGTAGGAAGCACAGTTCTTTTGTTCTGAGCAAGCTCACTGTTCTGGCCCTATAGGAAACACAGGAGAGTAGAAGAGTGCTGTTTTCTCAAAAGCAGAGTGTGTTTCTTGCAAGGCGAGCTAGCGTTTGTTTCCCAGTCCTAAACGGAGTTGAATCCCATGCAGTTTCTGGTCCTACGAGCAAGAGTTGTTTTCTGCTAAGAAGAGTCACTATTGCGCTCCCATTGCCATACACAGTGCAAATAGCACTCGCGTCTGTTCCCAGCAAGTACAGTGTATTGGACTGAAGAGAAGCTACTGTTCTTGTCAGTTTCCTAAGCAGAGTTGAACTAGATATGCCCCGTGTGTGCAGGAATCACAGTTCTTTTGTTCTGAGCAAGCTCACTGTTCTGGCCCTATAGGAAACACAGGAGAGTAGAAGAGTGCTGTTTTCTCAAAAGCAGAGTGTGTTTCTTGCAAGGCGAGCTAGCGCTTGTTTCCCAGTCCTAAACGGAGTTGAATCCCATGCAGTTTCTGGTCCTACGAGCAAGAGTTGTTTTCTGCTAAGAAGAGTCACTATTGCGCTCCCATTGCCATACACAGTGCAAATAGCACTCGCGTCTGTTCCCAGCAAGTACAGTGTATTGGACTGAAGAGAAGCTACTGTTCTTGTCAGTTTCCTAAGCAGAGTTGAACTAGATATGCCCCGTGTGTGTAGGAAGCACAGTTCTTTTGTTCTGAGCAAGCTCACTGTTCTGGCCCTATAGGAAACACAGGAGAGTAGAAGAGTGCTGTTTTCTCAAAAGCAGAGTGTGTTTCTTGCAAGGTGAGCTAGCGTTTGTTTCCCAGTCCTAAACGGAGTTGAATCCCATGCAGTTTCTGGTCCTACGAGCAAGAGTTGTTTTCTGCTAAGAAGAGTCACTATTGCGCTCCCATTGCCATACACAGTGCAAATAGCACTCGCGTCTGTTCCCAGCAAGTACAGTGTATTGGACTGAAGAGAAGCTACTGTTCTTGTCAGTTTCCTAAGCAGAGTTGAACTAGATATGCCCCGTGTGTGTAGGAAGCACAGTTCTTTTGTTCTGAGCAAGCTCACTGTTCTGGCCCTATAGGAAACACAGGAGAGTAGAAGAGTGCTGTTTTCTCAAAAGCAGAGTGTGTTTCTTGCAAGGCGAGCTAGCGTTTGTTTCCCAGTCCTAAACGGAGTTGAATCCCATGCAGTTTCTGGTCCTACGAGCAAGAGTTGTTTTCTGCTAAGAAGAGTCACTATTGCGCTCCCATTGCCATAATACACAGTGCAAATACCACTCGCGTCTGTTCCCAGCAAGTACAGTGTATTGGACTGAAGAGAAGCTACTGTTCTTGTCAGTTTCCTAAGCAGAGTTGAACTAGATATGCCCCGTGTGTGTAGGAAGCACAGTTCTTTTGTTCTGAGCAAGCTCACTGTTCTGGCCCTATAGGAAACACAGGAGAGTAGAAGAGTGCTGTTTTCTCAAAAGCAGAGTGTGTTTCTTGCAAGGCGAGCTAGCGTTTGTTTCCCAGTCCTAAACGGAGTTGAATCCCATGCAGTTTCTGGTCCTACGAGCAAGAGTTGTTTTCTGCTAAGAAGAGTCACTATTGCGCTCCCATTGCCATACACAGTGCAAATAGCACTCGCGTCTGTTCCCAGCAAGTACAGTGTATTGGACTGAAGAGAAGCTACTGTTCTTGTCAGTTTCCTAAGCAGAGTTGAACTAGATATGCCCCGTGTGTGTAGGAAGCACAGTTCTTTTGTTCTGAGCAAGCTCACTGTTCTGGCCCTATAGGAAACACAGGAGAGTAGAAGAGTGCTGTTTTCTCAAAAGCAGAGTGTGTTTCTTGCAAGGCGAGCTAGCGTTTGTTTCCCAGTCCTAAACGGAGTTGAATCCCATGCAGTTTCTGGTCCTACGAGCAAGAGTTGTTTTCTGCTAAGAAGAGTCACTATTGCGCTCCCATTGCCATACACAGTGCAAATAGCACTCGCGTCTGTTCCCAGCAAGTACAGTGTATTGGACTGAAGAGAAGCTACTGTTCTTGTCAGTTTCCTAAGCAGAGTTGAACTAGATATGCCCCGTGTGTGCAGGAATCACAGTTCTTTTGTTCTGAGCAAGCTCACTGTTCTGGCCCTATAGGAAACACAGGAGAGTAGAAGAGTGCTGTTTTCTCAAAAGCAGAGTGTGTTTCTTGCAAGGCGAGCTAGCGCTTGTTTCCCAGTCCTAAACGGAGTTGAATCCCATGCAGTTTCTGGTCCTACGAGCAAGAGTTGTTTTCTGCTAAGAAGAGTCACTATTGCGCTCCCATTGCCATACACAGTGCAAATAGCACTCGCGTCTGTTCCCAGCAAGTACAGTGTATTGGACTGAAGAGAAGCTACTGTTCTTGTCAGTTTCCTAAGCAGAGTTGAACTAGATATGCCCCGTGTGTGTAGGAAGCACAGTTCTTTTGTTCTGAGCAAGCTCACTGTTCTGGCCCTATAGGAAACACAGGAGAGTAGAAGAGTGCTGTTTTCTCAAAAGCAGAGTGTGTTTCTTGCAAGGCGAGCTAGCGTTTGTTTCCCAGTCCTAAACGGAGTTGAATCCCATGCAGTTTCTGGTCCTACGAGCAAGAGTTGTTTTCTGCTAAGAAGAGTCACTATTGCGCTCCCATTGCCATACACAGTGCAAATAGCACTCGCGTCTGTTCCCAGCAAGTACAGTGTATTGGACTGAAGAGAAGCTACTGTTCTTGTCAGTTTCCTAAGCAGAGTTGAACTAGATATGCCCCGTGTGTGTAGGAAGCACAGTTCTTTTGTTCTGAGCAAGCTCACTGTTCTGGCCCTATAGGAAACACAGGAGAGTAGAAGAGTGCTGTTTTCTCAAAAGCAGAGTGTGTTTCTTGCAAGGCGAGCTAGCGTTTGTTTCCCAGTCCTAAACGGAGTTGAATCCCATGCAGTTTCTGGTCCTACGAGCAAGAGTTGTTTTCTGCTAAGAAGAGTCACTATTGCGCTCCCATTGCCATAATACACAGTGCAAATACCACTCGCGTCTGTTCCCAGCAAGTACAGTGTATTGGACTGAAGAGAAGCTACTGTTCTTGTCAGTTTCCTAAGCAGAGTTGAACTAGATATGCCCCGTGTGTGTAGGAAGCACAGTTCTTTTGTTCTGAGCAAGCTCACTGTTCTGGCCCTATAGGAAACACAGGAGAGTAGAAGAGTGCTGTTTTCTCAAAAGCAGAGTGTGTTTCTTGCAAGGCGAGCTAGCGTTTGTTTCCCAGTCCTAAACGGAGTTGAATCCCATGCAGTTTCTGGTCCTACGAGCAAGAGTTGTTTTCTGCTAAGAAGAGTCACTATTGCGCTCCCATTGCCATACACAGTGCAAATAGCACTCGCGTCTGTTCCCAGCAAGTACAGTGTATTGGACTGAAGAGAAGCTACTGTTCTTGTCAGTTTCCTAAGCAGAGTTGAACTAGATATGCCCCGTGTGTGTAGGAAGCACAGTTCTTTTGTTCTGAGCAAGCTCACTGTTCTGGCCCTATAGGAAACACAGGAGAGTAGAAGAGTGCTGTTTTCTCAAAAGCAGAGTGTGTTTCTTGCAAGGCGAGCTAGCGTTTGTTTCCCAGTCCTAAACGGAGTTGAATCCCATGCAGTTTCTGGTCCTACGAGCAAGAGTTGTTTTCTGCTAAGAAGAGTCACTATTGCGCTCCCATTGCCATACACAGTGCAAATAGCACTCGCGTCTGTTCCCAGCAAGTACAGTGTATTGGACTGAAGAGAAGCTACTGTTCTTGTCAGTTTCCTAAGCAGAGTTGAACTAGATATGCCCCGTGTGTGCAGGAATCACAGTTCCTTTGTTCTGAGCAAGCTCACTGTTCTGGCCCTATAGGAAACACAGGAGAGTAGAAGAGTGCTGTTTTCTCAAAAGCAGAGTGTGTTTCTTGCAAGGCGAGCTAGCGTTTGTTTCCCAGTCCTAAACGGAGTTGAATCCCATGCAGTTTCTGGTCCTACGAGCAAGAGTTGTTTTCTGCTAAGAAGAGTCACTATTGCGCTCCCATTGCCATAATACACAGTGCAAATACCACTCGCGTCTGTTCCCAGCAAGTACAGTGTATTGGACTGAAGAGAAGCTACTGTTCTTGTCAGTTTCCTAAGCAGAGTTGAACTAGATATGCCCCGTGTGTGTAGGAAGCACAGTTCTTTTGTTCTGAGCAAGCTCACTGTTCTGGCCCTATAGGAAACACAGGAGAGTAGAAGAGTGCTGTTTTCTCAAAAGCAGAGTGTGTTTCTTGCAAGGCGAGCTAGCGTTTGTTTCCCAGTCCTAAACGGAGTTGAATCCCATGCAGTTTCTGGTCCTACGAGCAAGAGTTGTTTTCTGCTAAGAAGAGTCACTATTGCGCTCCCATTGCCATACACAGTGCAAATAGCACTCGCGTCTGTTCCCAGCAAGTACAGTGTATTGGACTGAAGAGAAGCTACTGTTCTTGTCAGTTTCCTAAGCAGAGTTGAACTAGATATGCCCCGTGTGTGTAGGAAGCACAGTTCTTTTGTTCTGAGCAAGCTCACTGTTCTGGCCCTATAGGAAACACAGGAGAGTAGAAGAGTGCTGTTTTCTCAAAAGCAGAGTGTGTTTCTTGCAAGGCGAGCTAGCGTTTGTTTCCCAGTCCTAAACGGAGTTGAATCCCATGCAGTTTCTGGTCCTACGAGCAAGAGTTGTTTTCTGCTAAGAAGAGTCACTATTGCGCTCCCATTGCCATACACAGTGCAAATAGCACTCGCGTCTGTTCCCAGCAAGTACAGTGTATTGGACTGAAGAGAAGCTACTGTTCTTGTCAGTTTCCTAAGCAGAGTTGAACTAGATATGCCCCGTGTGTGCAGGAATCACAGTTCCTTTGTTCTGAGCAAGCTCACTGTTCTGGCCCTATAGGAAACACAGGAGAGTAGAAGAGTGCTGTTTTCTCAAAAGCAGAGTGTGTTTCTTGCAAGGCGAGCTAGCGTTTGTTTCCCAGTCCTAAACGGAGTTGAATCCCATGCAGTTTCTGGTCCTACGAGCAAGAGTTGTTTTCTGCTAAGAAGAGTCACTATTGCGCTCCCATTGCCATACACAGTGCAAATAGCACTCGCGTCTGTTCCCAGCAAGTACAGTGTATTGGACTGAAGAGAAGCTACTGTTCTTGTCAGTTTCCTAAGCAGAGTTGAACTAGATATGCCCCGTGTGTGTAGGAAGCACAGTTCTTTTGTTCTGAGCAAGCTCACTGTTCTGGCCCTATAGGAAACACAGGAGAGTAGAAGAGTGCTGTTTTCTCAAAAGCAGAGTGTGTTTCTTGCAAGGCGAGCTAGCGTTTGTTTCCCAGTCCTAAACGGAGTTGAATCCCATGCAGTTTCTGGTCCTACGAGCAAGAGTTGTTTTCTGCTAAGAAGAGTCACTATTGCGCTCCCATTGCCATACACAGTGCAAATAGCACTCGCGTCTGTTCCCAGCAAGTACAGTGTATTGGACTGAAGAGAAGCTACTGTTCTTGTCAGTTTCCTAAGCAGAGTTGAACTAGATATGCCCCGTGTGTGTAGGAAGCACAGTTCTTTTGTTCTGAGCAAGCTCACTGTTCTGGCCCTATAGGAAACACAGGAGAGTAGAAGAGTGCTGTTTTCTCAAAAGCAGAGTGTGTTTCTTGCAAGGCGAGCTAGCGTTTGTTTCCCAGTCCTAAACGGAGTTGAATCCCATGCAGTTTCTGGTCCTACGAGCAAGAGTTGTTTTCTGCTAAGAAGAGTCACTATTGCGCTCCCATTGCCATAATACACAGTGCAAATAGCACTCGCGTCTGTTCCCAGCAAGTACAGTGTATTGGACTGAAGAGAAGCTACTGTTCTTGTCAGTTTCCTAAGCAGAGTTGAACTAGATATGCCCCGTGTGTGTAGGAAGCACAGTTCTTTTGTTCTGAGCAAGCTCACTGTTCTGGCCCTATAGGAAACACAGGAGAGTAGAAGAGTGCTGTTTTCTCAAAAGCAGAGTGTGTTTCTTGCAAGGCGAGCTAGCGTTTGTTTCCCAGTCCTAAACGGAGTTGAATCCCATGCAGTTTCTGGTCCTACGAGCAAGAGTTGTTTTCTGCTAAGAAGAGTCACTATTGCACTCCCATTGCCATACACAGTGCAAATAGCACTCGCGTCTGTTCCCAGCAAGTACAGTGTATTGGACTGAAGAGAAGCTACTGTTCTTGTCAGTTTCCTAAGCAGAGTTGAACTAGATATGCCCCGTGTGTGTAGGAAGCACAGTTCTTTTGTTCTGAGCAAGCTCACTGTTCTGGCCCTATAGGAAACACAGGAGAGTAGAAGAGTGCTGTTTTCTCAAAAGCAGAGTGTGTTTCTTGCAAGGCGAGCTAGCGTTTGTTTCCCAGTCCTAAACGGAGTTGAATCCCATGCAGTTTCTGGTCCTACGAGCAAGAGTTGTTTTCTGCTAAGAAGAGTCACTATTGCGCTCCCATTGCCATACACAGTGCAAATAGCACTCGCGTCTGTTCCCAGCAAGTACAGTGTATTGGACTGAAGAGAAGCTACTGTTCTTGTCAGTTTCCTAAGCAGAGTTGAACTAGATATGCCCCGTGTGTGTAGGAAGCACAGTTCTTTTGTTCTGAGCAAGCTCACTGTTCTGGCCCTATAGGAAACACAGGAGAGTAGAAGAGTGCTGTTTTCTCAAAAGCAGAGTGTGTTTCTTGCAAGGCGAGCTAGCGTTTGTTTCCCAGTCCTAAACGGAGTTGAATCCCATGCAGTTTCTGGTCCTACGAGCAAGAGTTGTTTTCTGCTAAGAAGAGTCACTATTGCGCTCCCATTGCCATACACAGTGCAAATAGCACTCGCGTCTGTTCCCAGCAAGTACAGTGTATTGGACTGAAGAGAAGCTACTGTTCTGGTCAGTTTCCTAAGCAGAGTTGAACTAGATATGCCCCGTGTGTGTAGGAAGCACAGTTCTTTTGTTCTGAGCAAGCTCACTGTTCTGGCCCTATAGGAAACACAGGAGAGTAGAAGAGTGCTGTTTTCTCAAAAGCAGAGTGTGTTTCTTGCAAGGCGAGCTAGCGTTTGTTTCCCAGTCCTAAACGGAGTTGAATCCCATGCAGTTTCTGGTCCTACGAGCAAGAGTTGTTTTCTGCTAAGAAGAGTCACTATTGCGCTCCCATTGCCATACACAGTGCAAATAGCACTCGCGTCTGTTCCCAGCAAGTACAGTGTATTGGACTGAAGAGAAGCTACTGTTCTTGTCAGTTTCCTAAGCAGAGTTGAACTAGATATGCCCCGTGTGTCTAGGAAGCACAGTTCTTTTGTTCTGAGCAAGCTCACTGTTCTGGCCCTATAGGAAACACAGGAGAGTAGAAGAGTGCTGTTTTCTCAAAAGCAGAGTGTGTTTCTTGCAAGGCGAGCTAGCGTTTGTTTCCCAGTCCTAAACGGAGTTGAATCCCATGCAGTTTCTGGTCCTACGAGCAAGAGTTGTTTTCTGCTAAGAAGAGTCACTATTGCGCTCCCATTGCCATAATACACAGTGCAAATAGCACTCGCGTCTGTTCCCAGCAAGTACAGTGTATTGGACTGAAGAGAAGCTACTGTTCTTGTCAGTTTCCTAAGCAGAGTTGAACTAGATATGCCCCGTGTGTGTAGGAAGCACAGTTCTTTTGTTCTGAGCAAGCTCACTGTTCTGGCCCTATAGGAAACACAGGAGAGTAGAAGAGTGCTGTTTTCTCAAAAGCAGAGTGTGTTTCTTGCAAGGCGAGCTAGTGTTTGTTTCCCAGTCCTAAACGGAGTTGAATCCCATGCAGTTTCTGGTCCTACGAGCAAGAGTTGTTTTCTGCTAAGAAGAGTCACTATTGCACTCCCATTGCCATACACAGTGCAAATAGCACTCGCGTCTGTTCCCAGCAAGTACAGTGTATTGGACTGAAGAGAAGCTACTGTTCTTGTCAGTTTCCTAAGCAGAGTTGAACTAGATATGCCCCGTGTGTGTAGGAAGCACAGTTCTTTTGTTCTGAGCAAGCTCACTGTTCTGGCCCTATAGGAAACACAGGAGAGTAGAAGAGTGCTGTTTTCTCAAAAGCAGAGTGTGTTTCTTGCAAGGCGAGCTAGCGTTTGTTTCCCAGTCCTAAACGGAGTTGAATCCCATGCAGTTTCTGGTCCTACGAGCAAGAGTTGTTTTCTGCTAAGAAGAGTCACTATTGTGCTCCCATTGCCATACACAGTGCAAATAGCACTGGCGTCTGTTCCCAGCAAGTACAGTGTATTGGACTGAAGAGAAGCTACTGTTCTTGTCAGTTTCCTAAGCAGAGTTGAACTAGATATGCCCCGTGTGTGTAGGAAGCACAGTTCTTTTGTTCTGAGCAAGCTCAAAGTTCTGGCCCTAGAGGAAACACAGGAGAGTAGAAGAGTGCTGTTTTCTCAAAAGCAGAGTGTGTTTCTTGCAAGGCGAGCTAGCGTTTGTTTCCCAGTCCTAAACGGAGTTGAATCCCATGCAGTTTCTGGTCCTACGAGCAAGAGTTGTTTTCTGCTAAGAAGAGTCACTATTGCGCTCCCATTGCCATAATACACAGTGCAAATAGCACTCGCGTCTGTTCCCAGCAAGTACAGTGTATTGGACTGAAGAGAAGCTACTGTTCTTGTCAGTTTCCTAAGCAGAGTTGAACTAGATATGCCCCATGTGTGCAGGAATCACAGTTCTTTTGTTCTGAGCAAGCCCACTGTTCTGGCCCTATAGGAAACACAGGAGAGTAGAAGAGTGCTGTTTTCTCAAAAGCAGAGTGTGTTTCTTGCAAGGCGAGCTAGCGTTTGTTTCCCAGTCCTAAACGGAGTTGAATCCCATGCAGTTTCTGGTCCTACGAGCAAGAGTTGTTTTCTGCTAAGAAGAGTCACTATTGCGCTCCCATTGCCATACACAGTGCAAATAGCACTCGCGTCTGTTCCCAGCAAGTACAGTGTATTGGACTGAAGAGAAGCTACTGTTCTTGTCAGTTTCCTAAGCAGAGTTGAACTAGATATGCCCCGTGTGTGTAGGAAGCACAGTTCTTTTGTTCTG
>NW_026737601.1:0-36213 GCF_949786415.1 Peromyscus eremicus | reverse complement strand
TCACTATTGTGGTCCCATTGTCATACACAGGGCAAATAGCACTGGCGTCTGTTCCCAGCAATTACAGTGTATTGGACTGAAGCGGAGCTACTGTTTTTGTCAGTTTCCTAAGCAGAGTTGAACTAGATATGGCCCCTGTGTGTAGGAAGCACAGTTTTTTTTGTTCTGAGCAAGCTCACTGTTCGGACCCCATAGAAAACACATTAGAGTAGAAGAGTGCTCTTTTCTCAAAAGCAGAGTGTGTTTCTGGTAAGGCGAGCTAGCGTTGTTTTCCCAGTCCTAAATGGAGTTGAATCACATACAGTTTTTGGTCCTACGAGCAAGAGTTGTTTTTCTGGTAAGGAAAGTCACTATTGCACTCCCATTGCCATAGACAGTACAAGTAGCACTCGTGTCTGTTCCCAGCAAGTACAGTGTATTGGACTGAAGAGGAGCTACTGTTCTTGTCAGTTTCCTAAGCAGAGTTGAACTAGATATGGCCCGTGTGTGGAAAAAGCACAGTTCTTTTGTTCTGAGCAAGCTCAATGTTCGGACCCCATATGAACCACAGTAGAATAGAAGACTGCTCTTTTCTCAAAAGCAAAGTGTGTTTTTTTAAGGCGAGCTAGAGTTTGTTTCCCAGTCCTAAATGGAGTTGAATCACATGCAGTTTTTGGTCCTACGAGCAAGAGTTGTTTTCTCGTAAGCAAAGTCACTATTGTGCTCCCATTTCCATACACAGTGCAAATAGCACTCGCATCTGTTCCCAGCAAGTACAGTGTATTGGACTGAAGCGGAGCTATGTTCTTGTCAGTTTCCTAAGCAGAGTTGAACTAGATATGGCCCTTGTGTGTAGAAAGCACAGTTCTTTTTTTCTGAGCAAGCTCACTGTTCGGACCCCATAGGAAACACAGTCGAGTAGAAGAGTGCTCTTTTCTCAAAAGCAGAGTGTGTTTCTTGTAAGGCGAGCTAGCGTTTGTTTCCCAGTCCTAAATGGAGTTGAAACACATGCAGTTTATTGTCCTACGAGCAAGAGTTGTTTTTCTGGTAAGAAGTGTCACTATTGCGCTCCCATTTTCATACACAGGGCAAATAGCACTGGCGTGTGTTCCCAGCATGTACAGTGTATTGGACTGAAGAGGATCTACTGTTCTTTTCAGTTTCCTAAGCAGAGCTGAACTAGATATGGCCCCTGTGTGTATGAAGCACAGTTCATTTGTTCTGAGCAAGCTCAATGTTCGGACCCCATAGAAAACACATTAGAGTAGAAAAGTGCTCTTTTCTCAAAAGCACAGTGTGTTTCTTGTAAGGCGAGCTAGTGTTTGTTTCCCAGTCAGAAATGGAGTTGAACCCCATGCAGTTTCTGGTCCTACGAGCAAGAGGTGTTTTCTGATAAGAAGAGTCACTATTGCGCTCCCATTTTCATACAGAGGACAAATAGCACTGGCGTCTGTTCCCTGCATGTACAGTGTATTGGACTGAAGTGGAGCTACTGTTCTTGTCAGTTTCCTAAGCAGAGTTGAACTAGATATGGCCCGTGTGTGGAGGAAGCACAGTTCTGTTGTTCTGAGCAAGCTCACTGTTCGGACCCCATAGGATACACAATAGAGTAGAAGAGTGCTCTTTTCTCAAAAGCAGAGTGTGTTTCTTGTAAGGCGAGCTAGCGTTTGTTTCCCAGTCCTAAATGGATTTGAAATACATGCAGTTTCTGGTCCTATGAGCAAGAGATGTTTTCTGGTAAGAAGAATCACTATTGTTCTCCCATTGTCATAAACAGGGCAAATAGCACTGCCATCTGTTCCCAGCAAGTACAGTGTATTGGACTGAAGCAGAGCTACTGTTCTTGTCAGTTTCCTAAGCAGAGTTGAACTAGATATGGCCCCTGTGTGTAGGAAGCACAGTTCTTTTGTTCTGAGCAAGCTCACTTTTCAGACCCCATAGGAAACACATTAGAGTAGAAGAGTGCTCTTTTCTCAAAAGCAGAGTGTGTTTCTTATAAGGCGAGCTAGTGTTTGTTTCCCAGTCAGACATGGAGTTGAATCCCATGCAGTTTCTGGTCCTACCAGCAAGACGTGTTTTCCGATAAGAAGAGTCACTATTGTGCTCCTATTGCCATACACAGTGCAAATAGCACTCGCGTCTGTTCCCACCTATTACAGTGTATTGGACTGAAGAGGAGCTACCGTTCTTGTCAGTTTCCTAAGCAGAGTTGAACTAGATATGGCCCGTGTGTGTAGGAAGCACAGTTCTTTTGTTCTGAGCAAGCTCACTGTTCGGACACCATAGGAAATACAGTAGAGTAGAAGAGTGCTCTTTTCTCAAAAGCAGAGTGTGTTTCTAGTAAGGCGAGCTAGCTTTTGTTTCCCAGTCCTAAATGGAGTTGAATCACATGCAGTTTCTTGTCCTACGAGCAAGAGTTGATTTCTGGCAAGAAGAGTCACTATTGTGCTCCCATTGTCATTCACAGGGCAAATAACACTGGAGTCTGTTCCCAGCATGTACACTGTATTGGACTGAAGAGGATCTACTGTTCTTTTCAGTTTCCTAAGCATAATTGAACTAGATATTGCCGTATTTGTAGGAAGCAAGTTCTTTTGTTCTGAGCAAGCTCACTGTTCTGGCCCTATAGGAAACACAGTAGAGTAGAAGAGTGCTCTTTTCTCAAAAGCAGAGTGTGTTTCTTGTAAGGCGAGCTAGCATTTGTTTCCCAGTCCTAAATGGAGTTGAATTACATGCAGTTTTTGGCCCTATGAGCAAGAGGTGTTTTCTGATAAGAAGAGTCACTATTGCGCTCCCATTGTCATACAGAGGACAAATAGCACTGGCGTCTGTTCCCTGCATGTACAGTGTATTGGACTGAAGTGGAGCTACTGTTCTTGTCAGTTTCCTAAGCAGAGTTGAACTAGATATGGCCCATGTGTGGAGGAAGCACAGTTCTGTTGTTCTGAGCAAGCTCACTGTTCGGACCCAATAGGATACATAGTAGAGTAGAAGAGTGCTCTTTTCTCAAAAGCAGAGTGTGTTTCTTGTAAGGCGAGCTAGCGTTTGTTTCCCAGTCCTAAATGGAGTTGAATCACATGCAGTTTCTTGTCCTACGAGCAAGAGTTGATTTCTGGCAAGAAGAGTCACTATTGTGCTCCCATTGTCATTCACAGGGCAAATAACACTGGAGTCTGTTCCCAGCATGTACACTGTATTGGACTGAAGAGGATCTACTGTTCTTTTCAGTTTCCTAAGCATAATTGAACTAGATATGGCCGTATTTGTAGGAAGCAAGTTCTTTTGTTCTGAGCAAGCTCACTGTTCTGGCCCTATAGGAAACACATTAGAGTAGAAGAGTGCTCTTTTCTAAAAAGCAGACTGTGTTTCTTGTAAGGCGAGCTAGTGTTTGTTTCCCAGTCAGACATGGAGTTGAATCCCATGCAGTTTCTGGTCCTACCAGCAAGACGTGTTTTCCGATAAGAAGAGTCACTATTGTGCTCCTATTGCCATACACAGTGCAAATAGCACTGGCGTCTTTTCCCAGCTATTACAGTGTATTGGACTGAAGAGGAGCTACCGTTCTTGTCAGTTTCCTAAGCAGAGTTGAACTAGATACGGCCCGTGTGTGTAGGAAGCACAGTTCATTTGTTCTGAGCAAACTCACTGTTCGGACCCCATAGGAAGTACAGTAGAGTAGAAGAGTGCTCTTTTCTCAAAAGCAGAGTGTGTTTCTTGTAAGGCGAGCTAGCGTTTGTTTCCCAGTCCTAAATGGAGTTGAATCACATGCA
This sequence comes from Peromyscus eremicus, assembly GCF_949786415.1. Classification (NCBI taxonomy): domain Eukaryota; kingdom Metazoa; phylum Chordata; class Mammalia; order Rodentia; family Cricetidae; genus Peromyscus; species Peromyscus eremicus. Next base: position 32,464 of record NW_026737601.1, on the reverse strand, counting down.
GTTTTTGGTCCTATGAGCAAGAGTTGTTTTCTGGTAAGGAAAGTCATTATTGCACTCGCATTGCCATACACAGTGCAAATAGCACTCGCTTCTGTTCCCAGCAAGTACAGTGTATTGGACTGAAGAGGAGCTACTGTTCTTGTCAGTTTCCTAAGCAGAATTGAACTAGATATGGCCGTATTTGTAGGAATCACAGTTCTTATGTTCTGAGCAAACAAACTGTTCAGGCCCTATAGGAAACACAGTAGAGTAGATGATTGCTCTTTTCTCAAAAGCAGAGTGTGTTTCTTGTAAGGCGAGCTAGCGTTTGTTTCCCAATCAGAAATGGAGTTGAATCACATGCAGTTTCTGGTCCTACCAGCAAGAGTTGTTTTCTGGTAAGGAAAGTCACTATTGCGCTCCCATTGCCATACACAGTTCAAATACCCCTCGCGTCTGTTCCCAGCAAGTACAGTGTATTGGACTGAAGCGGAGCTACTGTTCTTGTCAGTTTCCTAAGCAGAGTTGAACTAGATATGGCCGCTGTGTGTAAGAAGCACAGTTCTTTTGTTCTGAGCAAGCTCACTGTTCGGACCCCATAGGAAACACAGTAGAGTAGAAGAGTGCTCTTTTCTCAGAAGCAGAGTGTGTTTCTTGTAAAGCGAGCTAGTGTTTGTTTCCCAGTCCTAAATGGAGTTGAATCACATGCAGTTTCTTGTCCTACGAGCAAGAGTTGTTTTCTGGTAAGAAGAGTCACTATTATGCTCCCATTGTCATTCACAGGGCAAATAACACTGGCGTCTGTTCCCAGCATGTACACTGTATTGGACTGAAGAGGATCTACTGTTCTTTTCAGTTTCCTAAGCATAATTGAACTAGATATGGCCGTATTTGTATGAAGCACAGTTCTTTTGTTCTGAGCAAACTCACTGTTCTTGCCCTATAGGAAACACAGTAGAGTAGAAGAGTGCTCTTTTCTCAAAAGCAGAGTGTGTTTCTTGTAAGGCAAGCTAACGTTTGTTTCCCAGTCCTAAATGGAGTTGAATCACATGCAGTTTTTGGTCCTATGAGCAAGAGTTGTTTTCTGGTAAGGAAAGTCACTATTGCGCTCCCATTGGCATACACAGTGCAAATAGCACTCGCGTCTGTTCCTAGCAAGTACAGTGTATTGGACTGAAGCGGAGCTACCATTCTTGTCAGTTTCCTAAGCCGAGTTGAACTAGATATGGCCCCTGTGTGTAGGAAGCACAGTTCTTTTGTTCTGAGCAAGCTCACTGTTTGGACCCCATAGGAAACACAGTAGAGTAGAAGAGTGCTCTTTTCACAAAAGCAGAGTATGTTTCTTGTAAGGCGAGCTAGCATTTGTTTCCCAATCCTAAATGGAGTTGAATCACATGCAGTATCTGCTCCTACGAGCAAGAGTTGTTTTCTGGTAAGAAGAGTCACTATTGCGCTCCCATTGTCATACACAGTGCAAATAGCACTCGCGTCTGTTCCCAGCAAGTACAGTGTATTGGACTGAAGAGGAGCTACTGTTCTTGTCAGTTTCCTAAGCAGAGTTGAACTAGATATGGCCCCTGTGTGTAGGAAGCACAGTTCTTTTGTTCTGAGCAAGCTCACTGTTCGGACCCCATAGGAAACACATTGGAGTAGAAGAGTGCTCTTTTCTCAAAAGCAGAGTGTGTTTCTTTTAATGCAAGCTAGTGTTTGTTTCCCAGTCAGAAATGGAGTTGAATCCCATGCAGTTTCTGGTTCTACAAGCAAGAGTTGTTTTCTGGTAAGAAGAGTCACTATTGTGGTCCCATTGTCATACACAGGGCAAATAACACTGGCGTCTGTTCCCAGCAAGTACAGTGTATTGGACTGAAGCGGAGCTACTGTTCTTGTCAGTTTCCTAAGCAGAGTTGAACTAGATATGGCCCCTGTGTGTAGGAAGCACAGTTTTTTTTTTTTTCTGAGCAAGCTCACTGTTCGGACCCCATAGAAAACACATTAGAGTAGAAGAGTGCTCTTTTCTCAAAAGCAGAGTGTGTTTCTGGTAAGGCGAGCTAGCGTTTGATTCCCAGTCCTAAATGGAGTTGAATCACATACAGTTTTTGGTCCTACGAGCAAGAGTTGTTTTCTGGTAAGGAAAGTCACTATTGCACTCCCATTGCCATAGACAGTACAAGTAGCACTCGTGTCTGTTCCCAGCAAGTACAGTGTATTGGACTGAAGAGGAGCTACTGTTCTTGTCAGTTTCCTAAGCAGAGTTGAACTAGATATGGCCCGTGTGTGGAAAAAGCACAGTTCTTTTGTTCTGAGCAAGCTCAATGTTCGGACCCCATATGAACCACAGTAGAATAGAAGACTGGTCTTTTCTCAAAAGCAAAGTGTGTTTTTTTAAGGCGAGCTAGAGTTTGTTTCCCAGTCCTAAATGGAGTTGAATCACATGCAGTTTTTGGTCCTACGAGCAAGAGTTGTTTTCTCGTAAGCAAAGTCACTATTGTGCTCCCATTTCCATACACAGTGCAAATAGCACTCGCATCTGTTCCCAGCAAGTACAGTGTATTGGACTGAAGCGGAGCTATGTTCTTGTCAGTTTCCTAAGCAGAGTTGAACTAGATATGGCCCTTGTGTGTAGAAAGCACAGTTCTTTTTTTCTGAGCAAGCTCACTGTTCGGACCCCATAGGAAACACAGTCGAGTAGAAGAGTGCTCTTTTCTCAAAAGCAGAGTGTGTTTCTTGTAAGGCGAGCTAGCGTTTGTTTCCCAGTCCTAAATGGAGTTGAAACACATGCAGTTTATTGTCCTACGAGCAAGAGTTGTTTTCTGGTAAGAAGTGTCACTATTGCGCTCCCATTTTCATACACAGGGCAAATAGCACTGGCGTGTGTTCCCAGCATGTACAGTGTATTGGACTGAAGAGGATCTACTGTTCTTTTCAGTTTCCTAAGCAGAGCTGAACTAGATATGGCCCCTGTTTGTATGAAGCACAGTTCATTTGTTCTGAGCAAGCTCAATGTTCGGACCCCATAGAAAACACATTAGAGTAGAAAAGTGCTCTTTTCTCAAAAGCACAGTGTGTTTCTTGTAAGGCGAGCTAGTGTTTGTTTCCCAGTCCTAAATGGTGTTGAATCACATACAGTTTTTGGTCCTACGAGCAAGAGTTGTTTTCTGGTAAGAAAAGTCACTATTGCACTCCCATTGCCATACACAGTTCAAATAGCACTCGTGTCTGTTCCAAGCAAGTACAGTGTATTGGACTGAAGAGGAGCTACTGTTCTTGTCAGTTTCCTAAGCAGAGTTGAACTAGATATGGCCCGTGTGTGTAGGAAGCACAGTTCTTTTGTTCTGAGCAAGCTCAGTGTTCGAACCCCATATGAACCATAGTAGAATAGAAGACTGCTCTTTTCTCAAAAGCAGAGTGTGTTTCTTGTAAGGCGAGCTAGTGTTTGTTTCAGAGTCCTAAATGGAGTTGAATCACATGCAGTTTTTGGTCCTATGAGCAAGAGTTGTTTTCTGGTAAGGAAAGTCACTATTGCGCTACCTTTGCCCTACACAGTGCAAATAGCACTCGCGTCTGTTCCCAGCAAGTACAGTGTGTTGGACTTAAGAGGAGCTACTGTTCTTGTCAGTTTCCTAAGCAGAGTTGACTAGATATGGCCCATGTGTGTAGGAAGCACAGTTCTTTTGTTCTGAGCAAGCTCACTGATCGGACTCCATAGGAAACACAGTAGAGTAGAAGAGTGCTCTTTTCTCAAAAGCAGAGTGTGTTTCTTGTAAGGCGAGCTAGCGTTTGTTTCCCAGTCCTAAATGGAGTTGAATCACATGCAGTTTCTTGTCCTACGAGCAAGAGTTGTTTTCTGGTAAGAAGAGTCACTATTGCGCTCCCATTGCCATATAAAGTGTAAATAGCACTCGCGTCTGTTCCCAGCAAGTACAGTGTATTGGACTGAAGAGGAGCTACTGTTCTTGTCAGTTTCCTAAGCAGAATTGAACTAGATATGGCCGTATTTGTAGGAAGCACAGTTCTTTTGTTCTGAGCAAACTCACTGTTCTGGCCCTATAGGAGACACAGTAGAGTAGAAGAGTGCTCTTTTCTCAAAAGCAGAGTGTGTTTCTTGTAAGGCGCGCTAGCGTTTGTTTCCCAGTCCGAAATGGAGTTGAATCACATGCAGTTTTGGTCCTACCTGCAAGAGTTGTTTTCTGGTAAGTATAGTCACTATTGTGCTCCGATTTCCATACACAGTGCAAATAGCACTCACATCTTTTCCCAGCAAGTACAGTGTATTGGACTGAAGAGGAGCTACTGTTCTTGTCAGTTTGCTAAGCAGAGTTGAACTAGATATGGCCCCTGTGTGTAGGAAGCACAGTTCTTTTGTTCTGAGCAAGCTCACTGTTCGGACCACATAGGAAACACAGAAGAGTAGAAGAGTGCTCTTTTCTCAAAAGCAGAGTGTGTTTCTTGTAAGGCGAGCTAGCGTTTGTTTCCCAGTCCTAAATGGAGTTGAATCACATGCAGTTTCTTGTCCTACGAGCAAGAGTTGTTTTCTGGTAAGAAGAGTCACTATTGCGATCCCATTGCCATATACAGTGTAAATAGCACTCGTGTCTGTTCCCAGCAAGTACAGTGTACTGGACTGAGGAGGTGCTACTGTTCTTGTCAGTTTCCTAAGCAGAATTGAACTAGATATGGCCGTATTTGTAGGAAGCACAGTTCTTTTGTTCTGAGCAAACTCACTGTTCTGGCCCTATAGGAGACACAGTAGAGTAGATGAGTGCTCTTTTCTCAAAAGCAGAGAGTGTTTCTTGTAAGGCGAGCTATCGTTTGTTTCCCAGTCCTAAATGGAGTTGAATCACATGCAGTTTTTGGTCCTATGTGCAAGAGTTGTTTTCAGGTAAGGAAAGTCACTATTGTGCTCCCATTTCCATACACAGTGCAAATAGCACTCGCATCTGTTCCCAGCAAATACAGTGTATTGGACTGAAGCGGAGCTACTTTTCTTGTCAGTTTCCTAAGCAGAGTTGAACTAGATATGGCCCCTGTGTGTAGAAAGCACAGTTCTTTTTTTCTGAGCAAGCTCACTGTTCGGACCCCATAGGAAACACAGTCGAGTAGAAGAGTGCTCTTTTATCAAAAGCAGAGTGTGTTTCTTGTAAGGCGAGCTAGCGTTTGTTTCCCAGTCCTAAATGGAGTTGAAACACATGCAGTTTATTGTCCTACAAGCAAGAGTTGTTTTCTGGTAAGAAGAGTCACTATTGCGCTCCCATTGTCATACACAGGGCAAATAGCACTGGCGTCTGTTCCCAGCATGTATTGTCTATTGGACTGAAGAGGATCTACTGTTCTTTTCAGTTTCCTTAGCAGAATTGAACTAGATATGGCCGTATTTGTAGGAAGCACAGTTCTTTTGTTCTGAGCAAGCTCACTGTTCTGGTCCTATAGGAAACACAGTAGAGTAGAAGAGTGCTCTTTTCTCAAAAGCAGAGTGTGTTTCTTGTATGGCGAGCTAGTGTTTGTTTCCCAGTCCTAAATGGAGTTGAATCACATGCAGTTTTTGGTCCTACGAGCAAGAGTTGTTTCTGGTAAGGAAAGTCACTATTGCGTTCCAATTTCCATACACAGTGCAAATAGCACTCGCGTCTGTTCCCAGCAAGTACAGTGTATTGGACTGAAGAGGAGCTACTGTTCTTGTCAGTTTCCTAAGCAGAGTTGAACTAGATATGGCCCCTGTGTGTAGGAAGCACAGTTCTTTTGTTCTGAGCAAGCTTACTATTTGGATCCCATAGGAAACACATTAGAGTAGAAGAGTGCTCTTTTCTCAAAAGCAGAGTGTGTTTCTTGTAAGGCGAGCTAGAGTTTGTTTCCCAGTCCTAAATGGAGTTGAATCCCATGCAGTTTCTGTCCTACGAGCAATAGTTGTTTTCTGGTAAGAAGAGTCACTATTACGCTCCCATTGTCATAAACAGGGCAAATAGCACTGGCGTCTGTTCCCAGCAAGTACAGTGTATTGGACTGAAGCGGAGCTATTGTTCTTGTCAGTTTCCTAAGCAGAGCTGAACTAGATATGGCCCCTGTGTGTAGGAAGCACAGTTCTTTTGTTCTGAGCAAGCTCAATGTTCGGACCCCATATGAACCACAGGAGAATAGAAGACTGCTCTTTCCTCAAAAACAGAGTGTGTTACTTGTAAGGCGAGCTAGTTTTTGTTTCCCAGTCCTAAATGGAGTTGAATCACATGCAGTTTTTGGTCCTACGAGCAAGAGTTGTTTTCTGGTAAGGAAAGTCACTATTGCGCTCCCATTGCCATACGCAGTGCAAATAGCACTCGCGTCTGTTCCCAGCAAGTACAGTGTATTGGACTGAAGAGGAGCTACTGTTCTTGTCATTTTCCTAAGCAGAGTTGAACTAGATATGGCCCATGTGTGTAGGAAGCACAGTAATTTTGTTCTGAGCAAACTCACTGTTCTGGCCCTATAGGAAACACAGTAGAGTAGAAGAGTGCTCTTTTCTCAAAAGCAGAGTGTGTTTCTTGTAAGGAGAGCTAGCGTTTGTTTCCCAGTCCTAAATGGTGTTGAATCACATGCAGTTTTTGGTACTACGAGCAAGAGTTGTTTTCTGGTAAGGAAAGTCACTATTGCGCTCCCATTTCCATACACAGTGCAAATAGCACTCGCATCTGTTCCCAGGAAGGACAGTGTATTGGACTGAAGCGGAGCTACTGTTCTTGTCAGTTTGCTAAGCAGAGTTGAACTAGATATGGCCCCTGTGTGTAGGAAGCACAGTTCTTTTGTTATGAGCAAGCTCACTGTTCGGACCACATAGCAAACAGAGAAGAGTAGAAGAGTGCTCTTTTCTCAAAAGCAGAGTGTGTTTCTTGTAAGGCGAGCTAGTGTTTGTTCCCCAGTCAGAAATGGAGTTGAATCCCATGCAGTTTTTGTTCCTACGAGGAAGAGGTGTTTTCTGATAAGAAGAGTCACTATTGCGCTCCTATTTCTATACATAGTACAAATAGGACTCTCGTCTGTTCCCAGCTAGTACAGTGTATTGGACTGAAGAGGAGCTACCGTTCTTGTCAGTTTCCTAAGAAGAGTTGAACTAGATATGGCCCATGTGTGTAGGAAGCCCAGTTCTTTTGTTCTGAGCAAGCTCAATGTTCGGACCCCATATGAACCACAGTAGACTAGAAGACTGCTCTTTTCTCAAAAGCAGAGTGTGTTTGTTGTAAGGCGAGCTAGCGTTTGTTTCCCAGTCCTAAATGGAGTTGAATCACATGCAGTTTTTGGTCCTACGAGCAAGAGTTGTTTTCTGGTATGGAAAGTCACTATTGCGCTCCCTTTGCCATACACAGTGCAAATAGCACTCGCGTCTGTTCCCAGGAGGTACAGTGTATTGGATTGAAGTGGAGCTACTGTTCTTGTCAGTTTGCTAAGCAGAGTTGAACTAGATATCGCCCGTGTGTGTAGGAAGCACTGTTCTTTTGCTCTGAGCAAGCTCACTGTTCGGACCACATAGGAAACACAGAAGAGTAAAAGAGTGCTCTTTTCTCAAAAGCAGAGTGTGTTTCTTGTAGGCGAGCTAGTGTTTGTTCCCCAGTCAGAAATGGAGTTGAATCCCATGCAGTTTTTGTTCCTACGAGGAAGAGGTGTTTTCTGATAAGAACAGTCACTATTGCGCTCCTATTTCTATACACAGTACAAATAGGACTCTCGTCTGTTCCCAGCTAGTACAGTGTATTGGACTGAAGAGGAGCTACCGTTCTTGTCAGTTTCCTAAGCAGAGTTGAACTAGATATGGCCCGTGTGTGGAGGAAGCACAGTTCTGTTGTTCTGAGCAAGCTCACTGTTCGGGACCAATAGGATACATAGTAGAGTAGAAGAGTGCTCTTTTCTCAAAAGCAGAGTGTGTTTCTTGTAAGGCGAGCTAGCGTTTGTTTCCCAGTCCTAAATGGATTTGAAATACATGCAGTTTCTGGTCCTACGAGCAAGAGATGTTTTCTGGTAAGAAGAGTCACTATTGTGCTCCATTGTCATAAACAGGGCAAATAGCACTCGCATCTGTTCCCAGCAAGTACAGTGTATTGGACTGAAGCGGAGCTACTGTTCTTGTCAGTTTCCTAAGCAGAGTTGAACTAGATATGGCCCCTGTGTGTAGGAAGCACAGTTCTTTTGTTCTGAGCAAGCTCCACTTTTCAGACCCCATAGAAAACACATTAGAGTAGAAGAGTGCTCTTTTCTAAAAAGCAGACTGTGTTTCTTGTAAGGCGAGCTAGAGTTTGTTTCCCAGTCCAGACATGGAGTTGAATCCCATGCAGTTTCTGGTCCTACCAGCAAGACGTGTTTTCCGATAAGAAGAGTCACTATTGTGCTCCTATTGCCATACACATTGCAAATAGCACTGGCGTCTGTTCCCAGCTATTACAGTGTATTGGACTGAAGAGGAGTCTACCGTTCTTGTCAGTTTCCTAAGCAGAGTTGAACTAGATACGGCAAATGTGTGTAGGAAGCACAGTTCATTTGTTCTGAGCAAAGCTCACTGTTCGGACCCCCATAGGAAGTACAGTAGAGTAGAAGAGTGCTCTTTTCTCAAAAGCAGAGTGTGTTTCTTGTAAGGCGAGCTAGCGTTTGTTTCCCAGTCCTAAATGGAGTTGAATCACATGCAGTTTTTGGTCCTATGAGCAAAAGTTGTTTTCTGGTAAGGAAAGTCATTATTGCACTCGCATTGCCCATACACAGTGCAAATAGCACTCGCTTCTGTTCCCAGCAAGTACAGTGTATTGGACTGAAGAGGAGCTACTGTTCTTGTCAGTTTCCTAAGCAGAATTGAACTAGATATGGCCGTATTTGTAGGAATCACAGTTCTTTTGTTCTGAGCAAACACACTGTTCAGGGCCCTATAGGAAACACAGTAGAGTAGATGATTGCTCTTTTCTCAAAAGCAGAGTGTGTTTCTTGTAAGGCGAGCTAGCGTTTGTTTTCCCAATCAGAAATGGAGTTGAATCACATGCAGTTTCTGGTCCTACCAGCAAGAGTTGTTTTCTGGTAAGGAAAGTCACTATTGCGCTCCCATTGCCATACACAGTTCAAATACCACTCGCGTCTGTTCCCAGCAAGTACAGTGTATTGGACTGAAGCGGAGCTACTGTTCTTGTCAGTTTCCTAAGCAGAGTTGAACTAGATATGGCCGCTGTGTGTAAGAAGCACAGTTTTTTGTTCTGAGCAAGCTCACTGTTCGGACCCCATAGGAAACACAGTAGAGTAGAAGAGTGCTCTTTTCTCAGAGGCAGAGTGTGTTTCTTGTAAAGCGAGCTAGCATTTGTTTCCCAGTCCTAAATGGAGTTGAATCACATGCAGTTTCTTGTCCTACGAGCAAGAGTTGTTTTCTGGTAAGAAGAGTCACTATTATGCTCCCATTGTCATTCACAGGGCAAATAACACTGGCGTCTGTTCCCAGCATGTACACTGTATTGGACTGAAGAGGATCTACTGTTCTTTTCAGTTTCCTAAGCATAATTGAACTAGATATGGCCGTATTTGTATGAAGCACAGTTCTTTTGTTCTGAGCAAACTCACTGTTCTTGCCCTATAGGAAACACAGTAGAGTAGAAGAGTGCTCTTTTCTCAAAAGCAGAATGTGTTTCTTGTAAGGCAAGCTAGCGTTTGTTTCCCAGTCCTAAATGGAGTTGAATCACATGCAGTTTTTGGTCCTATGAGCAAGAGTTGTTTTCTGGTAAGGAAAGGCACTATTGCGCTCCCATTGGCATACACAGTGCAAATAGCACTCGCGTCTGTTCCCAGCAAGTACAGTGTATTGGACTGAAGCGGAGCTACCATTCTTGTCAGTTTCCTAAGCCGAGTTGAACTAGATATGGCCCGTGTGTGTAGGAAGCACAATTCTTTTGTTCTGAGCAAGCTCACTGTTCGGATCCCATAGGAAACACAGTAGAGTAGAAGAGTGCTCTTTTCTCAAAAGCAAAGAGTGTTTCTTGTAAGGCAAGCTAGCGTTTGTTTCCCATTCCTAAATGGAGTTGAATCATATGCAGTTTTTGGTCCTACGAGCAAGAGTTGTTTTCTGCTAAGGGAAGTCACTATTGTGCTCCCAATGCCATACACAGTGCAAATAGCACTCGCGTCTGTTCCCAGCAAGTACAGTGTATTGGACTGAAGCGGAGCTACCATTCTTGTCAGTTTCCTAAGCCGAGTTGAACTAGATATGGCCCGTGTGTGTAGGAAGCACAATTCTTTTGTTCTGAGCAAGCTCACTGTTCGGATCCCATAGGAAACACAGTAGAGTAGAAGAGTGCTCTTTTCTCAAAAGCAAAGTGTGTTTCTTGTAAGGCAAGCTAGCGTTTGTTTCCCATTCCTAAATGGAGTTGAATCATATGCAGTTTTTGGTCCTACGAGCAAGAGTTGTTTTCTGCTAAGGAAAGTCACTATTGTGCTCCCAATGCCATACACAGTGCAAATAGCACTCGCGTCTGTTCCCAGCAAGTACAGTGTATTGGACTGAAGAGGAGCTACTGCTCTTGTCAGTTTTCTAAGCAGAGTTGAACTAGATATGGCCCCTGTGTGTAGGAAGCACAGTTCTTTTGTTCTGAGCAAGCTCACTGTTCGGACCCCATAGGAAACACAGTAGAGTAGAAGAGTGCTCTTTTCACAAAAGCAGAGTATGTTTCTTGTAAGGCGAGCTAGCATTTGTTTCCCAATCCTAAATGGAGTTGAATCACATGCAGTATCTGGTCCTACGAGCAAGAGTTGTTTTCTGGTAAGAAGAGTCACTATTGCGCTCCCATTGTCATACACAGTGCAAATAGCACTCGCGTCTGTTCCCAGCAAGTACAGTGTATTGGACTGAAGAGGAGCTACTGTTCTTGTCAGTTTCCTAAGCAGAGTTGAACTAGATATGGCCCCTGTGTGTAGGAAGCACAGTTCTTTTGTTCTGAGCAAGCTCACTGTTCGGACCCCATAGGAAACACATTGGAGTAGAAGAGTGCTCTTTTCTCAAAAGCAGAGTGTGTTTCTTTTAATGCAAGCTAGTGTTTGTTTCCCAGTCAGAAATGGAGTTGAATCCCATGCAGTTTCTGGTTCTACAAGCAAGAGTTGTTTTCTGGTAAGAAGAGTCACTATTGTGGTCCCATTGTCATACACAGGGCAAATAGCACTGGCGTCTGTTCCCAGCAAGTACAGTGTATTGGACTGAAGCGGAGCTACTGTTTTTGTCAGTTTCCTAAGCAGAGTTGAACTAGATATGGCCCCTGTGTGTAGGAAGCACAGTTTTTTTGTTCTGAGCAAGCTCACTGTTCGGACCCCATAGAAAACACATTAGAGTAGAAGAGTGCTCTTTTCTCAAAAGCAGAGTGTGTTTCTGGTAAGGCGAGCTAGCGTTTGTTTCCCAGTCCTAAATGGAGTTGAATCACATACAGTTTTTGGTCCTACGAGCAAGAGTTGTTTTCTGGTAAGGAAAGTCACTATTGCACTCCCATTGCCATAGACAGTACAAGTAGCACTCGTGTCTGTTCCCAGCAAGTACAGTGTATTGGACTGAAGAGGAGCTACTGTTCTTGTCAGTTTCCTAAGCAGAGTTGTACTAGATATGGCCCGTGTGTGGAAAAAGCACAGTTCTTTTGTTCTGAGCAAGCTCAATGTTCGGACCCCATATGAACCACAGTAGAATAGAAGACTGCTCTTTTCTCAAAAGCAAAGTGTGTTTTTTTAAGGCGAGCTAGAGTTTGTTTCCCAGTCCTAAATGGAGTTGAATCACATGCAGTTTTTGGTCCTACGAGCAAGAGTTGTTTTCTCGTAAGCAAAGTCACTATTGTGCTCCCATTTCCATACACAGTGCAAATAGCACTCGCATCTGTTCCCAGCAAGTACAGTGTATTGGACTGAAGCGGAGCTATGTTCTTGTCAGTTTCCTAAGCAGAGTTGAACTAGATATGGCCCGTGTGTGTAGGAAGCACAATTCTTTTTTTCTGAGCAAGCTCACTGTTCGGACCCCATAGGAAACACAGTCGAGTAGAAGAGTGCTCTTTTCTCAAAAGCAGAGTGTGTTTCTTGTAAGGCGAGCTAGCGTTTGTTTCCCAGTCCTAAATGGAGTTGAAACACATGAAGTTTATTGTCCTACGAGCAAGAGTTGTTTTCTGGTAAGAAGTGTCACTATTGCGCTCCCATTTTCATACACAGGGCAAATAGCACTGGCGTGTGTTCCCAGCATGTACAGTGTATTGGACTGAAGAGGATCTACTGTTCTTTTCAGTTTCCTAAGCAGAGCTGAACTAGATATGGCCCCTGTGTGTATGAAGCACAGTTCATTTGTTCTGAGCAAGCTCAATGTTCGGACCCCATAGAAAACACATTAGAGTAGAAAAGTGCTCTTTTCTCAAAAGCACAGTGTGTTTCTTGTAAGGCGAGCTAGTGTTTGTTTCCCAGTCAGAAATGGAGTTGAACCCCATGCAGTTTCTGGTCCTACGAGCAAGAGGTGTTTTCTGATAAGAAGAGTCACTATTGCGCTCCCATTTTCATACAGAGGACAAATAGCACTGGCGTCTGTTCCCTGCATGTACAGTGTATTGGACTGAAGTGGAGCTACTGTTCTTGTCAGTTTCCTAAGCAGAGTTGAACTAGATATGGCCCGTGTGTGGAGGAAGCACAGTTCTGTTGTTCTGAGCAAGCTCACTGTTCGGACCCCATAGGATACACAATAGAGTAGAAGAGTGCTCTTTTCTCAAAAGCAGAGTGTGTTTCTTGTAAGGCGAGCTAGCGTTTGTTTCCCAGTCCTAAATGGATTTGAAATACATGCAGTTTCTGGTCCTATGAGCAAGAGATGTTTTCTGGTAAGAAGAATCACTATTGTTCTCCCATTGTCATAAACAGGGCAAATAACACTGCCATCTGTTCCCAGCAAGTACAGTGTATTGGACTGAAGCAGAGCTACTGTTCTTGTCAGTTTCCTAAGCAGAGTTGAACTAGATATGGCCCCTGTGTGTAGGAAGCACAGTTCTTTTGTTCTGAGCAAGCTCACTTTTCAGACCCCATAGGAAACACATTAGAGTAGAAGAGTGCTCTTTTCTCAAAAGCAGAGTGTGTTTCTTATAAGGCGAGCTAGTGTTTGTTTCCCAGTCAGACATGGAGTTGAATCCCATGCAGTTTCTGGTCCTACCAGCAAGACGTGTTTTCCGATAAGAAGAGTCACTATTGTGCTCCTATTGCCATACACAGTGCAAATAGCACTCGCGTCTGTTCCCACCTATTACAGTGTATTGGACTGAAGAGGAGCTACCGTTCTTGTCAGTTTCCTAAGCAGAGTTGAACTAGATATGGCCCGTGTGTGTAGGAAGCACAGTTCTTTTGTTCTGAGCAAGCTCACTGTTCGGACACCATAGGAAATACAGTAGAGTAGAAGAGTGCTCTTTTCTCAAAAGCAGAGTGTGTTTCTAGTAAGGCGAGCTAGCTTTTGTTTCCCAGTCCTAAATGGAGTTGAATCACATGCAGTTTCTTGTCCTACGAGCAAGAGTTGATTTCTGGCAAGAAGAGTCACTATTGTGCTCCCATTGTCATTCACAGGGCAAATAACACTGGAGTCTGTTCCCAGCATGTACACTGTATTGGACTGAAGAGGATCTACTGTTCTTTTCAGTTTCCTAAGCATAATTGAACTAGATATGGCCGTATTTGTAGGAAGCAAGTTCTTTTGTTCTGAGCAAGCTCACTGTTCTGGCCCTATAGGAAACACAGTAGCGTAGAAGAGTGCTCTTTTCTCAAAAGCAGAGTGTGTTTCTTGTAAGGCGAGCTAGCATTTGTTTCCCAGTCCTAAATGGAGTTGAATTACATGCAGTTTTTGGCCCTATGAGCAAGAGTTGTTTTCTGATAAGAAGAGTCACTATTGCGCTCCCATTGTCATACAGAGGACAAATAGCACTGGTGTCTGTTCCCTGCATGTACAGTGTATTGGACTGAAGTGGAGCTACTGTTCTTGTCAGTTTCCTAAGCAGAGTTGAACTAGATATGGCCCGTGTGTGGAGGAAGCACAGTTCTGTTGTTCTGAGCAAGCTCACTGTTCGGACCCAATAGGATACATAGTAGAGTAGAAGAGTGCTCTTTTCTCAAAAGCAGAGTGTGTTTCTTGTAAGGCGAGCTAGCGTTTGTTTCCCAGTCCTAAATGGAGTTGAATCACATGCAGTTTCTTGTCCTACGAGCAAGAGTTGATTTCTGGCAAGAAGAGTCACTATTGTGCACCCATTGTCATTCACAGGGCAAATAACACTGGAGTCTGTTCCCAGCATGTACACTGTATTGGACTGAAGAGGATCTACTGTTCTTTTCAGTTTCCTAAGCATAATTGAACTAGATATGGCCGTATTTGTAGGAAGCAAGTTCTTTTGTTCTGAGCAAGCTCACTGTTCTGGCCCTATAGGAAACACATTAGAGTAGAAGAGTGCTCTTTTCTAAAAAGCAGACTGTGTTTCTTGTAAGGCGAGCTAGTGTTTGTTTCCCAGTCAGACATGGAGTTGAATCCCATGCAGTTTCTGGTCCTACCAGCAAGACGTGTTTTCCGATAAGAAGAGTCACTATTGTGCTCCTATTGCCATACACAGTGCAAATAGCACTGGCGTCTGTTCCCAGCTATTACAGTGTATTGGACTGAAGAGGAGCTACCGTTCTTGTCAGTTTCCTAAGCAGAGTTGAACTAGATACGGCCCGTGTGTGTAGGAAGCACAGTTCATTTGTTCTGAGCAAGCTCACTGTTCGGACCCCATAGGAAGTACAGTAGAGTAGAAGAGTGCTCTTTTCTCAAAAGCAGAGTGTGTTTCTTGTAAGTCGAGCTAGCGTTTGTTTCCCAGTCCTAAATGGAGTTGAATCACATGCAGTTTTTGGTCCTATGAGCAAGAGTTGTTTTCTGGTAAGGAAAGTCATTATTGTACTCGCATTGCCATACACAGTGCAAATAGCACTCGCTTCTGTTCCCAGCAAGTACAGTGTATTGGACTGAAGAGGAGCTACTGTTCTTGTCACTTTCCTAAGCAGAATTGAATTAGATATGGCCGTATTTGTAGGAATCACAGTTCTTTTGTTCTGAGCAAACACACTGTTCAGGCCCTATAGGAAACACAGTAGAGTAGATGATTGCTCTTTTCTCAAAAGCAGAGTGTGTTTCTTGTAAGGCAAGCTAGCGTTTGTTTCCCAATCAGAAATGGAGTTGAATCACATGCAGTTTCTGGTCCTACCAGCAAGAGTTGTTTTCTGGTAAGGAAAGTCACTATTGCGCTCCCATTGCCATACACAGTTCAAATACCACTCGCGTCTGTTCCCAGCAAGTACAGTGTATTGGACTGAAGCGGAGCTACTGTTCTTGTCAGTTTCCTAAGCAGAGTTGAACTAGATATGGCCGCTGTGTGTAAGAAGCACAGTTCTTTTGTTCTGAGCAAGCTCACTGTTCGGACCCCATAGGAAACACAGTAGAGTAGAAGAGTGCTCTTTTCTCAGAAGCAGAGTGTGTTTCTTGTAAAGCGAGCTAGCGTTTGTTTCCCAGTCCTAAATGGAGTTGAATCACATGCAGTTTCTTGTCCTACGAGCAAGAGTTGTTTTCTGGTAAGAAGAGTCACTATTATGCTCCCATTGTCATTCACAGGGCAAATAACACTGGCGTCTGTTCCCAGCATGTACACTGTATTGGACTGAAGAGGATCTACTGTTCTTTTCAGTTTCCTAAGCATAATTGAACTAGATATGGCCGTATTTGTATGAAGCACAGTTCTTTTGTTCTGAGCAAACTCACTGTTCTTGCCCTATAGGAAACACAGTAGAGTAGAAGAGTGCTCTTTTCTCAAAAGCAGAGTGTGTTTCTTGTAAGGCAAGCTAACGTTTGTTTCCCAGTCCTAAATGGAGTTGAATCACATGCAGTTTTTGGTCCTATGAGCAAGAGTTGTTTTCTGGTAAGGAAAGTCACTATTGCCCTCCCATTGGCATACACAGTGCAAATAGCACTCGCGTCTGTTCCCAGCAAGTACAGTGTATTGGACTGAAGCGGAGCTACCATTCTTGTCAGTTTCCTAAGCCGAGTTGAACTAGATATGGCCCGTGTGTGTAGGAAGCACAATTCTTTTGTTCTGAGCAAGCTCACTGTTCGGATCCCATAGGAAACACAGTAGAGTAGAAGAGTGCTCTTTTCTCAAAAGCAAAGTGTGTTTCTTGTAAGGCAAGCTAGCGTTTGTTTCCCATTCCTAAATGGAGTTGAATCATATGCAGTTTTTGGTCCTACGAGCAAGAGTTGTTTTCTGCTAAGGAAAGTCACTATTGTGCTCCCAATGCCATACACAGTGCAAATAGCACTCGCGTCTGTTCCCAGCAAGTACAGTGTATTGGACTGAAGAGGAGCTACTGCTCTTGTCAGTTTCCTAAGCAGAGTTGAACTAGATATGGCCCCTGTGTGTAGGAAGCACAGTTCTTTTGTTCTGAGCAAGCTCACTGTTCGGACCCCATAGGAAACACAGTAGAGTAGAAGAGTGCTCTTTTCACAAAAGCAGAGTATGTTTCTTGTAAGGCGAGCTAGCATTTGTTTCCCAATCCTAAATGGAGTTGAATCACATGCAGTATCTGGTCCTACGAGCAAGAGTTGTTTTCTGGTAAGAAGAGTCACTATTGCGCTCCCATTGTCATACACAGTGCAAATAGCACTCGCGTCTGTTCCCAGCAAGTACAGTGTGTTGGACTGAAGAGGAGCTACTGTTCTTGTCAGTTTCCTAAGCAGAATTGAACTAGATATGGCCGTATTTGTAGGAAGCACAGCTCTTTTGTTCTGAGCAAACTCACTGTTCTGGCCCTATAGGAGACACAGTAGAGTAGAAGAGTGCTCTTTTCTCAAAAGCAGAGTGTGTTTCTTGTAAGGCGAGCTAGCGTTTGTTTCCCATTCCGAAATGGAGTTGAATCACATGCAGTTTTTGGTGCTACCTGCAAGAGTTGTTTTCTGGTAAGGATAGTCACTATTGTGCTCCCATTTCATACACAGTGCAAATAGCACTCACATCTGTTCCCAGCAAGTACAGTGTATTGGACTGAAGCAGAGCTACTGTTCTTGTCAGTTTCCTAAGCAGAGTTGAACTAGATATAGCCCCTGTGTGTAGGAATCACAGTTCTTTTGTTCTGAGCAAGCTCACTGTTCGGACCACATAGGAAACACAGAAGAGTAGAAGAGTGCTCTTTTCTCAAAGCAGAGTGTGTTTCTTGTAAGGCGAGCTAGTGTTTGTTTACCAGTCCTAAATGGAGTTAAATCTCATGCAGTTTCTGGTCCTACGAGCAAGAGGTGTTTTCTGGTTAAAAAAAGTCACTATTGTGCTCCCATTGCCATACACATTGCAAATAGCACTCGCGTCTGTTCCCAGCAAGTACAGTGTATTGGACTGAAAAGGAGCTACTGTTCTTGTCAGTTTCCTAAGCAGAATTGAACTAGATAAGGCCGTATTTGTAGGAAGCACAGTTCTTTTGTTCTGAGCAAACTCACTGTTCTGGCCCTATAGGAAACACAGTAGAGTAGAAGAGTGCTCTTTTCTCAAAAGGAGAGTGTGTTTCTTGTAATGCAAGCTAGTGTTTGTTTCCCAGTCAGAAATGGAGTTGAATCCCATGCAGTTTCTGGTCCTATGAGCAATAGTTGTTTTCTGGTAATAAGAGTCACTATTACGCTCCCATTGTCATAAACAGGGCAAATAGCACTGGCGTCTGTTCCCAGCAAGTACAGTGTATTGGACTGAAGCAGAGCTATTGTTCTTGTCAGTTTCCTAAGCAGAGCTGAACTAGATATGGCCCCTGTGTGTAGGAAGCACAGTTCTTTTGTTCTGAGCAAGCTCAATGTTCGGACCACATAGAAAACACATTAGAGTAGAAGAGTGCTCTTTTCTCAAAAGCAGAGTGTGTTTCTTGTAAGGCGAGCTAGAGTTTGTTTCCCAGTCCTAAATGGAGTTGAATCACATGCAGTTTTTGGTCTTACGAGCAAGAGTTGTTTTCTCGTAAGCAAAGTCACTATTGTGCTCCCATTGCCATACAGAGTGCAAATAGCACTCGCGTCTGTTCCCAGCAAGTACAGTGTATTGGACTGAAGAGGAGCTACTGTTCTTGTCAGTTTCCTAAGCAGAGTTGAACTAAATATGTCCCGTGTGTGTAGGAAGCACAGTTCTTTTGTTCTGAGCAAGCACAATGTTCGGACCCCATATGAACCACAGGAGAATAGAAGACTGCTCTTTCCTCAAAAACAGAGTGTGTTTCTTGTAATTCGAGCTAGTGTTTGTTTCCCAGTCCTAAATGGAGTTGAATCACATGCAGTTTTTGGTCCTACGAGCAAGAGTTGTTTTCTGGTAAGGAAAGTCACTATTGTTCTCCCATTGCCATACACTGTGCAAATAGCACTCGCGTCTGTTCCCAGCAACTACAGTGTATTGGACTGAAGAGGAGCTACTGTTCTTGTCATTTTCCTAAGCAGAGTTGAACTAGATATGGCCCATGTGTGTAGGAAGCACAGTTCTTTTCTTCTGAGCAAGCTCACTGTTCGGACCCCATAGGAAACACAGTAGAGTAGAAGAGTGCTCTTTTCTCAAAAGCAGAGTGTGTTTCTTGTAAGGCGAGCTAGCGTTTGTTTCCCAGTCCTAAATGGAGTTGAATCACATGCAGTTTCTTGTCCTTCGAGCAAGAGTTGTTTTCTGGTAAGAAGAGTCACTATTGCGCTCCCATTGCCATATACAGTGTAAATAGCACTCGTGTCTGTTCCCAGCAAGTACAGTGTACTGGACTGAAGAGGTGCTACTGTTCTTGTCAGTTTCCTAAGCAGAATTGAACTAGATATGGCCGTATTTGTAGGAAGCACAGTTCTTTTGTTCTGAGCAAACTCACTGTTCTGGGCCTATAGGAGACACAGTAGAGTAGAAGAGTGCTCTTTCCTCAAAAGCAGAGAGTGTTTCTTGTAAGGCGAGCTATCGTTTGTTTCCCAGTCCTAAATGGAGTTGAAACACATGCAGTTTTTGGTCCTATGTGCAAGAGTTGTTTTCAGGTAAGGAAAGTCACTATTGTGCTCCCATTTCCATACACAGTGCAAATAGCACTCGCATCTGTTCCCAGCAAGTACAGTGTATTGGACTGAAGCGGAGCTACTGTTCTTGTCAGTTTCCTAAGCAGAGTTGAACTAGATATGGCCCCTGTGTGTAGAAAGCACAGTTCTTTTTTTCTGAGCAAGCTCACTGTTCGGACCCCATAGGAAACACAGTCGAGTAGAAGAGTGCTCTTTTATCAAAAGCAGAGTGTGTTTCTTGTAAGGCGAGCTAGCGTTTGTTTCCCAGTCCTAAATGGAGTTGAAACACATGCAGTTTATTGTCCTACAAGCAAGAGTTGTTTTCTGGTAAGAAGAGTCACTATTGCGCTCCCATTGTCATACACAGGGCAAATAGCACTGGCGTCTGTTCCCAGCATGTACTGTGTATTGGACTGAAGAGGATCTACTGTTCTTTTCAGTTTTTTTAGCAGAATTGAACTAGATATGGCCGTATTTGTAGGAAGCATAGTTCTTTTGTTCTGAGCAAGCTCACTGTTCTGGTCCTATAGGAAACACAGTAGAGTAGAAGAGTGCTCTTTTCTCAAAAGCAGAGTGTGTTTCTTGTATGGCAAGCTAGTGTTTGTTTCCCAGTCCTAAATGGAGTTGAATCACATGCAGTTTTTGGTCCTACAAGCAAGAGTTGTTTCTGGTAAGGAAAGTCACTATTGCGTTCCCATTTCCATACACAGTGCAAATAGCACTCGCGTCTGTTCCCAGCAAGTACAGTGTATTGGACTGAAGAGGAGCTACTGTTCTTGTCAGTTTCCTAAGCACAGTTGAACTAGATATGGCCCCTGTGTGTAGGAAGCACACTTCTTTTGTTCTGAGCAAGCTTATTATTTGGATCCCATAGGAAGTTCTTTAGAGTAGAAGAGTGCTCTTTTCTCAAAAGGAGAGTGTGTTTCTTGTAATGCAAGCTAGTGTTTGTTTCCCAGTCAGAAATGGAGTTGAATCCCATGCAGTTTCTGGTCCTACGAGCAAGAGTTGTTTTCTGGTAAGAAGAGTCACTATCACGCTCCCATTGTCATACACAGGGCAAATAGAACTGGCGTCTGTTCCCAGCAAGTACAGTGTATTGGACTGAAGCGGAGCTACTGTTCTTGTTAGTTTCCTAAGCAGAGCTGAACTAGATATGGCCCCTGTGTGTAGGAAGCACAGTTCTTTTGTTCTGAGCAAGCTCAATGTTCGGACCCCATAGAAAACACATTAGAGTAGAAGAGTGCTCTTTTCTCAAAAGCAGAGTGTGTTTCTTGTAAGGCGAGCGAGTGTTTGTTTCCCAGTCCTAAATGGTGTAGAATCACATACAGTTTTTGGTCGTACGAGCAAGAGTTGTTTTCTGGTAAGGAAAGTCACTATTGCACTCCCATTGACATACACAGTTCAAATAGCACTCGTGTCTGTTCCCAGCAAGTACAGTGTATTGGACTGAGGAGGAGCTACTGTTCTTGTCATTTTCCTAAGCAGATTTGAATTAGATATGGCCCGTGTGTAGGAAGCACAGTTCTTTTGTACTGAGCAAGCTCAGTGTTCGGACCCCATATGAACCATAGTAGAATAGAAGACTGCTCTTTGCTCAAAAGCAGAGTGTGTTTCTTGTAAGGCGAGCTAGAGTTTGTTTCCCAGTCCTAAATGGAGTTGAATCAGGTGCAGTTTTTGGTCCTATGAGCAAGAGTTGTTTTCTCGTAAGCAAAGTCACTATTGCGCTTCCATTGCCATACACAGTGCAAATAGCACTGGCGTCTGTTCTAGCAAGTACAGTGTATTGGACTGAAGAGGAGCTACTGTTCTTGTCAGTTTCCTAAGCAGAGTTGAACTAGATATGGCCCGTGTGTGTAGAAAGCACAGTTCTTTTGTTCTGAGCAAGCTCAATGTTCAGACCCCAAGTGAACCACAGTAGAATAGAAGACTGCTCTTTTCTCAAAAGCAGAGTGTGTTTCTTGTAAGGCGAGCTATAGTTTGTTTCCCAGTCCTAAATGGAGTTGAATCACATGCAGTTTTTGGTCCTACGAACCAGAGTTGTTTTCTGGTAAGGAAAGTCACTATTGCGCTCCCTTTGCCATACAGAGTGCAAACAGCACTCGCGTCTGTTCCTAGCAAGTACAGTGTATTGCACTGAAGAGGAGCTACTGTTCTTGTCAGTTTCCTAAGCAGAGTTGAACTAGATATGGCCCCTGTTTGTAGGAAGCACAGTTCTTTTGTTCTGAGCAAGCTCACTGTTCGGACCCCATAGGAAACACAGTAGAGTAGAAGAGTGCTCTTTTCTCAAAAGCAGAGTGTGTTTCTTGTAAGGAGAGCTAGCGTTTGTTTCCCAGTCCTAAATGGAGTTGAATCAAATGCAGTTTCTTGTCTAACGAGCAAGAGTTGTTTTCTGGTAAGAAGAGTCACTATTGCGCTCCCATTGTCATACACAGGGCAAATAGCACTGGCGCCTGTTCCCAGCATGTACAGTGTATTGGACTGAAGAGGATCTACTGTTCTTGTCAGTTTCCTAAGCAGAATTGAACTAGATATGGCCGTATTTGTAGGAAGCACAGTTCTTTTGTTCTGAGCAAACTCACTGTTCTGGCACTAAGGGAGACACAGTAGAGTAGAAGAGTGCTCTTTTCTCAAAAGCAGAGTGTGTTTCTTGTAAGGCTAGCTAGCTTTTGTTTCCCAGTCCAAAATGGAGTTGAATCACATGCAGTTTTTGGTCCTATGTGCAAGAGTTGTTTTCTGGTAAGGAAAGTCACTATTGCGCTCCCATTTCCATACAGAGTGCAAATAGCACTAACATCTGTTCCCAGCAAGTACAGTGTATTGGCCTGAAGCGGAGCTACTGTTCTTGTCAGTTTGCTAAGCAGAGTTGAACTAGATATGGCCCCTGTGTGTAGGAAGCACAGTTCTTTTGTTCTGAGCAAGCTCACTGTTCGGACCCCATAGAAAACACATTAGAGTAGCACAGTGCTCTTTTCTCAAAAGCAGAGTGTGTTTCTTGTAAGGCAAGCGAGTGTTTGTTTCCCAGTCCTAAATGGTGTAGAATCACATACAGTTTTTGGTCGTACGAGCAAGAGTTGTTTTCTGGTAAGGAAAGACACTATTGCACTCCCATTGACTTACACAGTTCAAATAGCACTCGTGTCTGTTCCCAGCAAGTACAGTGTATTGGACTGAGGAGGAGCTACTGTTCTTGTCATTTTCCTAAGCAGATTTGAACATGATATGGCCCGTGTGTAGGAAGCACAGTTCTTTTGTACTGAGCAAGCTCAGTGTTCGGACCCCATATGAACCATAGTAGAATAGAAGACTGCTCTTTGCTCAAAAGCAGAGTGTGTTTCTTGTAAGGCGAGCTAGAATTTGTTTCCCAGTCCTAAATGGAGTTGAATCACGTGCAGTTTTTGGTCCTATGAGCAAGAGTTGTTTTCTCGTAAGCAAAGTCACTATTGCGCTTCCATTGCCATACACAGTGCAAATAGCACTGGCGTCTGTTCTAGCAAGTACAGTGTATTGGACTGAAGAGGAGCTACTGTTCTTGTCAGTTTCCTAAGCAGAGTTGAACTAGATATGGCCCGTGTGTGTAGAAAGCACAGTTCTTTTGTTCTGAGCAAGCTCAATGTTCAGACCCCATGTGAACCACAGTAGAATAGAAGACTGCTCTTTTCTCAAAAGCAGAGTGTGTTTCTTGTAAGGCGAGCTATAGTTTGTTTCCCAGTCCTAAATGGAGTTGAATCACATGCAGTTTTTGGTCCTACGAACCAGAGTTGTTTTCTGGTAAGGAAAGTCACTATTGCGCTCCCTTTGCCATACACAGTGCAAACAGCACTCGTGTCTGTTCGTAGCAAGTACAGTGTATTGCACTGAAGAGGAGCTACTGTTCTTGTCAGTTTCCTAAGCTGAGTTGAACTAGATATGGCCCGTGTGTGTAGGAAGCACAGTTCTTTTGTTCTGAGCAAGCTCACTGTTCGGACCCCATAGGAAACACAGTAGAGTAGAAGAGTGCTCTTTTCTCAAAAGCAGAGTGTGTTTCTTGTAAGGAGAGCTAGCGTTTGTTTCCCAGTCCTAAATGGAGTTGAATCAAATGCAGTTTCTTGTCTAACGAGCAAGAGTTGTTTTCTGGTAAGAAGAGTCACTATTGCGCTCCCATTGTCATACACAGGGCAAATAGCACTGGCGTCTGTTCCCAGCATGTACAGTGTATTGGACTGAAGAGGATCTACTGTTCTTGTCAGTTTCCTAAGCAGAATTGAACTAGATATGGCCGTATTTGTAGGAAGCACAGTTCTTTTGTTCTGAGCAAACTCACTGTTCTGGCACTAAGGGAGACACAGTAGAGTAGAAGAGTGCTCTTTTCTCAAAAGCAGAGTGTGTTTCTTGTAAGGCTAGCTAGCTTTTGTTTCCCAGTCCAAAATGGAGTTGAATCACATGCAGTTTTTGGTCCTTTGTGCAAGAGTTGTTTTCTGGTAAGGAAAGTCACTATTGCGCTCCCATTTCCATACAGAGTGCAAATAGCACTAACATCTGTTCCCAGCAAGTACAGTGTATTGGC
Source organism: Peromyscus eremicus (assembly GCF_949786415.1). Lineage (NCBI taxonomy): Eukaryota > Metazoa > Chordata > Mammalia > Rodentia > Cricetidae > Peromyscus > Peromyscus eremicus. The sequence continues at coordinate 8,912 of NW_026737601.1, read as the reverse complement.
CTGAAGCGGAGCTACTGTTCTTGTCAGTTTTCTAAGCAGAGTTGAACTAGATATGGCCCCTGTGTGTAGGAAGCACAGTTCTTTTGTTCTGAGCAAGCTCACTGTTCGGACCACATAGGAAACACAGAAGAGTGGAAGAGAGCTATTTTCTCAAAAGCAGAGTGTGTTTCTTGTAAGGCGAGCTAGTGTTTGTTTCCCAGTCCTAAATGGAGTTGAATCCCATGCAGTTTCTGGTCCTACGAGCAAGAGGTGTTTTCTGGTTTAAAAAAGTCACTATTGCGTTCCCATTGCCATATAGAGTGTAAATAGCACTCGCGTCTGTTTCCAGCAAGTACAGTGTATTGGACTGAAGCGGAGCTACTGTTCTTGTCAGTTTCCTAAGCAGAGTTGAACTAGATATGGCCCCTGTGTGTAGAAAGCACAGTTCTTTTTTTCTGAGCAAGCTCACTGTTCGGACCCCATAGGAAACACAGTCGAGTAGAAGAGTGCTCTTTTCTCAAAAGCAGAGTGTGTTTCTTGTAAGGCGAGCTAGCGTTTGTTTTCCAGTCCTAAATGGAGTTGAAACACATGCAGTTTATTGTCCTACGAGCAAGAGTTGTTTTCTGGTATGAAGAGTCACTATTGCGCTCCCATTGTCATACACAGGGCAAATAGCACTGGCGTCTGTTCCCAGCATGTACAGTGTATTGGACTGAAGAGGATCTACTGTTCTTTTCATTTTCCTTAGCAGAATTGAACTAAATATGGCAGTATTTGTATGAAGCACAGTTCTTTTGTTCTGAGCAAGCTCACTGTTCTGGTCCTATAAGAAACACAGTAGAGTAGAAGAGTGCTCTTTTCTCAAAAGCAGAGTGTGTTTCTTGTAAGGCGAGCTAGTGTTTGTTTCCCAGTCCTAAATGAAGTTGAATCACATGCAGTTTTTGGTCCAACGAGCAAGAGTTGTTTCTGGTAAGGAAAGTCACTATTGCGTTCCCATTTCCATATACAGTGCAAATAGCACTCGCGTCTGTTCCCAGCAATTACAGTGTATTGGACTGAAGAGGAGCTACTGTTCTTGTCAGTTTCCTAAGCAGAGTTGAACTAGATATGGCCCCTGTGTGTAGGAAGCACAGTTCTTTTGTTCTGAGCAAGCTCATTATTCGGACCCCATAGGAAACACATTAGAGTAGAAGAGTGCACTTTTCTCAAAAGGAGAGTGTGTTTCTTGTAATGCGAGGTAGTGTTTGTTTTCCAGTCAGAAATGGAGTTGAATCCCATGCAGTTTCTATTCCTACGAGCAAGAGTTGTTTTCTGGTAAGAAGAGTCACTAATATGCTCCCATTGTCATACACAGGGCAAATAGCACTGGCGTCTGTTCCCAGCAAGTACAGTATATTGGACAGAAGCGGAGCTACTGTTCTTGTCAGTTTCCTAAGCAGAGCTGAACTAGATATGGCCCCTGTTTGTAGTAAGCACAGTTCTTTTGTTCTGAACAAGCTCAATGTTCGGACCCCATAGAAAACACATTAGAGTAGAAGAGTGCTCTTTTCTCAAAAGCAGAGTGTGTTTCTTGTAAGGCGAGCCAGTGTTTGTTTCCCAGTCCTAAAAGGAGTTGAATCACATAAAGTTTTTGGTCCTACGAGCAAGAGTTGTTTTCTGGTAAGGAAAGTCACTATTGCACTCCCATTGCCATACACAGTTCAAATAGCACTCGTGTCAGTTCCCAGCAAGTACTGTGTATTGGACTGAAGAGGATCTACTGTTCTTCTCAGTTTCCTAAGCAGAGTTGAACTAGATATGGCCCGTGTGTGTAGGAAGCACAGTTCTTTTGTTCTGAGCAAGCTCAGTGTTCGGACCCGATATGAAACACAGTAGAATAGAAGACTGCTCTTTTCTCAAAAGCAGAGTGTGTTTCTTGTAAGGCGAGCTGGAGTTTGTTTCCCAGTCCTAAATGGAGTTGAATCTCTTGCAGTTTTTGGTCCTACGAGCAAGAGTTGTTTTCTCGTAAGCAAAGACACTATTGTGCTCCCATTGCCATACAGAGTGCAAATAACACTGTCGTCTGTTCCAGCAAGTACAGTGTATTGGACTGAAGAGGATCTACTGTTCTTGTCAGTTTCCTAAGCAGAATTGAACTAGATATGGCCGTATTTGTAGGAAGCACAGTTCTTTTGTTCTGAGCAAACTCACTGTTCTGGCACTAAGGGAGACACAGTAGAGTAGAAGAGTGCTCTTTTCTCAAAAGCAGAGTGTGTTTCTTGTAAGGCTAGCTAGCTTTTGTTTCCCAGTCCAAAATGGAGTTGAATCACATGCAGTTTTTGGTCCTTTGTGCAAGAGTTGTTTTCTGGTAAGGAAAGTCACTATTGCGCTCCCATTTCCATACAGAGTGCAAATAGCACTAACATCTGTTCCCAGCAAGTACAGTGTATTGGCCTGAAGCGGAGCTACTGTTCTTGTCAGTTTTCTAAGCAGAGTTGAACTAGATATGGCCCCTGTGTGTAGGAAGCACAGTTCTTTTGTTCTGAGCAAGCTCACTGTTCGGACCACATAGGAAACACAGAAGAGTGGAAGAGAGCTATTTTCTCAAAAGCAGAGTGTGTTTCTTGTAAGGCGAGCTAGTGTTTGTTTCCCAGTCCTAAATGGAGTTGAATCCCATGCAGTTTCTGGTCCTACGAGCAAGAGGTGTTTTCTGGTTAAAAAAAGTCACTATTGCGTTCCCATTGCCATATAGAGTGTAAATAGCACTCGCGTCTGTTTCCAGCAAGTACAGTGTATTGGACTGAAGCGGAGCTACTGTTCTTGTCAGTTTCCTAAGCAGAGTTGAACTAGATATGGCCCCTGTGTGTAGAAAGCACAGTTCTTTTTTTCTGAGCAAGCTCACTGTTCGGACCCCATAGGAAACACAGTCGAGTAGAAGAGTGCTCTTTTCTCAAAAGCAGAGTGTGTTTCTTGTAAGGCGAGCTAGCGTTTGTTTTCCAGTCCTAAATGGAGTTGAAACACATGCAGTTTATTGTCCTACGAGCAAGAGTTGTTTTCTGGTATGAAGAGTCACTATTGCGCTCCCATTGTCATACACAGGGCAAATAGCACTGGCGTCTGTTCCCAGCATGTACAGTGTATTGGACTGAAGAGGATCTACTGTTCTTTTCATTTTCCTTAGCAGAATTGAACTAAATATGGCAGTATTTGTATGAAGCACAGTTCTTTTGTTCTGAGCAAGCTCACTGTTCTGGTCCTATAAGAAACACAGTAGAGTAGAAGAGTGCTCTTTTCTCAAAAGCAGAGTGTGTTTCTTGTAAGGCGAGCTAGTGTTTGTTTCCCAGTCCTAAATGAAGTTGAATCACATGCAGTTTTTGGTCCTACGAGCAAGAGTTGTTTCTGGTAAGGAAAGTCACTATTGCGTTCCCATTTCCATATACAGTGCAAATAGCACTCGCGTCTGTTCCCAGCAATTACAGTGTATTGGACTGAAGAGGAGCTACTGTTCTTGTCAGTTTCCTAAGCAGAGTTGAACTAGATATGGCCCCTGTGTGTAGGAAGCACAGTTCTTTTGTTCTGAGCAAGCTCATTATTCGGACCCCATAGGAAACACATTAGAGTAGAAGAGTGCTCTTTTCTCAAAAGCAGAGTGTGTTTCTTATAAGGCGAGCTAGTGTTTGTTTCCCAGTCAGACATGGAGTTGAATCCCATGCAGTTTCTGGTCCTACCAGCAAGACGTGTTTTCCGATAAGAAGAGTCACTATTGTGCTCCTATTGCCATACACAGTGCAAATAGCACTCGCGTCTGTTCCCACCTATTACAGTGTATTGGACTGAAGAGGAGCTACCGTTCTTGTCAGTTTCCTAAGCAGAGTTGAACTAGATATGGCCCGTGTGTGTAGGAAGCACAGTTCTTTTGTTCTGAGCAAGCTCACTGTTCGGACACCATAGGAAATACAGTAGAGTAGAAGAGTGCTCTTTTCTCAAAAGCAGAGTGTGTTTCTAGTAAGGCGAGCTAGCTTTTGTTTCCCAGTCCTAAATGGAGTTGAATCACATGCAGTTTCTTGTCCTACGAGCAAGAGTTGATTTCTGGCAAGAAGAGTCACTATTGTGCTCCCATTGTCATTCACAGGGCAAATAACACTGGAGTCTGTTCCCAGCATGTACACTGTATTGGACTGAAGAGGATCTACTGTTCTTTTCAGTTTCCTAAGCATAATTGAACTAGATATGGCCGTATTTGTAGGAAGCAAGTTCTTTTGTTCTGAGCAAGCTCACTGTTCTGGCCCTATAGGAAACACAGTAGCGTAGAAGAGTGCTCTTTTCTCAAAAGCAGAGTGTGTTTCTTGTAAGGCGAGCTAGCATTTGTTTCCCAGTCCTAAATGGAGTTGAATTACATGCAGTTTTTGGCCCTATGAGCAAGAGTTGTTTTCTGATAAGAAGAGTCACTTTGCGCTCCCATTGTCATACAGAGGACAAATAGCACTGGTGTCTGTTCCCTGCATGTACAGTGTATTGGACTGAAGTGGAGCTACTGTTCTTGTCAGTTTCCTAAGCAGAGTTGAACTAGATATGGCCCGTGTGTGGAGGAAGCACAGTTCTGTTGTTCTGAGCAAGCTCACTGTTCGGACCCAATAGGATACATAGTAGAGTAGAAGAGTGCTCTTTTCTCAAAAGCAGAGTGTGTTTCTTGTAAGGCGAGCTAGCGTTTGTTTCCCAGTCCTAAATGGAGTTGAATCACATGCAGTTTCTTGTCCTACAAGCAAGAGTTGATTTCTGGCAAGAAGAGTCACTATTGTGCACCCATTGTCATTCACAGGGCAAATAACACTGGAGTCTGTTCCCAGCATGTACACTGTATTGGACTGAAGAGGATCTACTGTTCTTTTCAGTTTCCTAAGCATAATTGAACTAGATATGGCCGTATTTGTAGGAAGCAAGTTCTTTTGTTCTGAGCACGCTCACTGTTCTGGCCCTATAGGAAACACATTAGAGTAGAAGAGTGCTCTTTTCTAAAAAGCAGACTGTGTTTCTTGTAAGGCGAGCTAGTGTTTGTTTCCCAGTCAGACATGGAGTTGAATCCCATGCAGTTTCTGGTCCTACCAGCAAGACGTGTTTTCCGATAAGAAGAGTCACTATTGTGCTCCTATTGCCATACACAGTGCAAATAGCACTGGCGTCTGTTCCCAGCTATTACAGTGTATTGGACTGAAGAGGAGCTACCGTTCTTGTCAGTTTCCTAAGCAGAGTTGAACTAGATACGGCCCGTGTGTGTAGGAAGCACAGTTCATTTGTTCTGAGCAAGTTCACTGTTCGGACCCCATAGGAAGTACAATAGAGTAGAAGAGTGCTCTTTTCTCAAAAGCAGAGTGTGTTTCTTGTAAGGCGAGCTAGCGTTTGTTTCCCAGTCCTAAATGGAGTTGAATCACATGCATTTTTTGGTCCTATGAGCAAGAGTTGTTTTCTGGTAAGGAAAGTCATTATTGCACTCGCATTGCCATACACAGTGCAAATAGCACTCGCTTCTGTTCCCAGCAAGTACAGTGTATTGGACTGAAGAGGAGCTACTGTTCTTGTCAGTTTCCTAAGCAGAATTGAATTAGATATGGCCGTATTTGTAGGAATCACAGTTCTTTTGTTCTGAGCAAACACACTGTTCTGGCCCTATAGGAAACACATTAGAGTAGAAGAGTGCTCTTTTCTAAAAAGCAGACTGTGTTTCTTGTAAGGCGAGCTAGTGTTTGTTTCCCAGTCAGACATGGAGTTGAATCCCATGCAGTTTCTGGTCCTACCAGCAAGACGTGTTTTCCGATAAGAAGATTCACTATTGTGCTCCTATTGCCATACACAGTGCAAATAGCACTGGCGTCTGTTCCCAGCTATTACAGTGTATTGGACTGAAGAGGAGCTACCGTTCTTGTCAGTTTCCTAAGCAGAGTTGAACTAGATACGGCCCGTGTGTGTAGGAAGCACAGTTCATTTGTTCTGAGCAAGCTCACTGTTCGGACCCCATAGGAAGTACAATAGAGTAGAAGAGTGCTCTTTTCTCAAAAGCAGAGTGTGTTTCTTGTAAGGCGAGCTAGCGTTTGTTTCCCAGTCCTAAATGGAGTTGAATCACATGCATTTTTTGGTCCTATGAGCAAGAGTTGTTTTCTGGTAAGGAAAGTCATTATTGCACTCGCATTGCCATACACAGTGCAAATAGCACTCGCTTCTGTTCCCAGCAAGTACAGTGTATTGGACTGAAGAGGAGCTACTGTTCTTGTCAGTTTCCTAAGCAGAATTGAATTAGATATGGCCGTATTTGTAGGAATCACAGTTCTTTTGTTCTGAGCAAACACACTGTTCAGGCCCTATAGGAAACACAGTAGAGTAGATGATTGCTCTTTTCTCAAAAGCAGAGTGTGTTTCTTGCAAGGCAAGCTAGCGTTTGTTTCCCAATCAGAAATGGAGTTGAATCACATGCAGTTTCTGGTCCTACCAGCAAGAGTTGTTTTCTGGTAAGGAAAGTCACTATTGCGCTCCCATTGCCATACACAGTTCAAATACCACTCGCGTCTGTTCCCAGCAAGTACAGTGTATTGGACTGAAGCGGAGCTACTGTTCTTGTCAGTTTCCTAAGCAGAGTTGAACTAGATATGGCAGCTGTGTGTAAGAAGCACAGTTCTTTTGTTCTGAGCAAGCTCACTGTTCGGACCCCATAGGAAACACAGTAGAGTAGAAGAGTGCTCTTTTCTCAGAAGCAGAGTGTGTTTCTTGTAAAGCGAGCTAGCGTTTGTTTCCCAGTCCTAAATGGAGTTGAATCACATGCAGTTTCTTGTCCTACGAGCAAGAGTAGTTTTCTGGTAAGAAGAGTCACTATTATGCTCCCATTGTCATTCACAGGGCAAATAACACTGGCGTCTGTTCCCAGCATGTACACTGTATTGGACTGAAGAGGATCTACTGTTCTTTTCAGTTTCCTAAGCATAATTGAACTAGATATGGCCGTATTTGTATGAAGCACAGTTCTTTTGTTCTGAGCAAACTCACTGTTCTTGCCCTATAGGAAACACAGTAGAGTAGAAGAGTGCTCTTTTCTCAAAAGCAGAGTGTGTTTCTTCTAAGGCAAGCTAACGTTTGTTTCCCAGTCCTAAATGGAGTTGAATCACATGCAGTTTTTGGTCCTATGAGCAAGAATTGTTTTCTGGTAAGGAAAGTCACTATTGCGCTCCCATTGGCATACACAGTTCAAATAGCACTCGCGTCTGTTCCCAGCAAGTACAGTGTATTGGACTGAAGCGGAGCTACCATTCTTGTCAGTTTCCTAAGCCGAGTTGAACTAGATATGGCCCGTGTGTGTAGGAAGCACAATTCTTTTGTTCTGAGCAAGCTCACTGTTCGGATCCCATAGGAAACACAGTAGAGTAGAAGAGTGCTCTTTTCTCAAAAGCAAAGTGTGTTTCTTGTAAGGCAAGCTAGCGTTTGTTTCCCATTCCTAAATGGAGTTGAATCATATGCAGTTTTTGGTCCTACGAGCAAGAGTTGTTTTCTGCTAAGGAAAGTCACTATTGTGCTCCCAATGCCATACACAGTGCAAATAGCACTCGCGTCTGTTCCCAGCAAGTACAGTGTATTGGACTGAAGAGGAGCTACTGCTCTTGTCAGTTTCCTAAGCAGAGTTGAACTAGATATGGCCCCTGTGTGTAGGAAGCACAGTTCTTTTGTTCTGAGCAAGCTCACTGTTCGGACCCCATAGGAAACACAGTAGAGTAGAAGAGTGCTCTTTTCACAAAAGCAGAGTATGTTTCTTGTAAGGCGAGCTAGCATTTGTTTCCCAATCCTAAATGGAGTTGAATCACATGCAGTATCTGGTCCTACGAGCAAGAGTTGTTTTCTGGTAAGAAGAGTCACTATTGCGCTCCCATTGTCATACACAGTGCAAATAGCACTCGCGTCTGTTCCCAGCAAGTACAGTGTATTGGACTGAAGAGGAGCTACTGTTCTTGTCAGTTTCCTAAGCAGAATTGAACTAGATATGGCCGTATTTGTAGGAAGCACAGTTCTTTTGTTCTGAGCAAACTCACTGTTCTGGCCCTATAGGAGACACAGTAGAGTAGAAGAGTGCTCTTTTCTCAAAAGCAGAGTGTGTTTCTTGTAAGGCGAGCTAGCGTTTGTTTCCCATTCCGAAATGGAGTTGAATCACATGCAGTTTTTGGTGCTACCTGCAAGAGTTGTTTTCTGGTAAGGATAGTCACTATTGTGCTCCCATTTCATACACAGTGCAAATAGCACTCACATCTGTTCCCAGCAAGTACAGTGTATTGGACTGAAGCAGAGCTACTGTTCTTGTCAGTGTCCTAAGCAGAGTTGAACTAGATATAGCCCCTGTGTGTAGGAATCACAGTTCTTTTGTTCTGAGCAAGCTCACTGTTCGGACCACATAGGAAACACAGAAGAGTAGAAGAGTGCTCTTTTCTCAAAGCAGAGTGTGTTTCTTGTAAGGCGAGCTAGTGTTTGTTTACCAGTCCTAAATGGAGTTAAATCTCATGCAGTTTCTGGTCCTACGAGCAAGAGGTGTTTTCTGGTTAAAAAAAGTCACTATTGTGCTCCCATTGCCATAAACATTGCAAATAGCACTCGCGTCTGTTCCCAGCAAGTACAGTGTATTGGACTGAAAAGGAGCTACTGTTCTTGTCAGTTTCCTAAGCAGAATTGAACTAGATAAGGCCGTATTTGTAGGAAGCACAGTTCTTTTGTTCTGAGCAAACTCACTGTTCTGGCCCTATAGGAAACACAGTAGAGTAGAAGAGTGCTCTTTTCTCAAAAGGAGAGTGTGTTTCTTGTAATGCAAGCTAGTGTTTGTTTCCCAGTCAGAAATGGAGTTGAATCCCATGCAGTTTCTGGTCCTATGAGCAATAGTTGTTTTCTGGTAAGAAGAGTCACTATTACGCTCCCATTGTCATAAACAGGGC
>NW_026737600.1:0-36262 GCF_949786415.1 Peromyscus eremicus | reverse complement strand
GTCCATGTGTGTAGGAAGCACAGTTCTTTTGTTCTGAGCAAGCTCACTGTTTGGACCGCATTGGAAACACAGTAGAGTAGAAGAGTGTTCTTTTCTCAAAAGCAGAGTGTGTTTCTTGTAAGGCGAGCTAGCGTTTGTTTCCCAGTCCTAAATGGAGTTGAATCACATGCAGTTTCTGGTCCTACGAGCAAGAGTTGTTTTCTGGCAAGGAAAGTCACTATTGCGCTGCCATTGCCATACACAGGACAAATAGCACTGGCGTCTGTTCGCAGCAAGTACAGTGTATTGGACTGAAGAGGATCTACTGTTCTTGTCAGGTTCCTAAGCAGAATTGAACTAGATATGGCAGTGTGTGTAGGAAGCACAGATCTTTTGTTCAGAGCAAGCTCACTGTTCGGACCCCATAGGAAACACAGTAGAGTAGAAGAGTGCTCTTTTCTCTAAAGCAAAGTGTGTTTCTTGTAAGGCGAGCTAGCGTTTGTTTCCCAGTCCTAAATGTAGTGGAATCACATGCAGTTTCTGGTCCTACGATCAAGAGTTGTTTTATGGTAAGAATAGTCACTATAGCGCTGCCATTGCCATACACAGGACAAATAGCACTGGCGTCTGTTCGCAGCAAGTACAGTATATTGGACTGAAGAAGATCTACTGTTCTTGTCAGGTTCCTAAGCAGAATTGAACTAGATATGGCCGTGTGTGTAGGAAACACAGTTATTATGTTCTGAGCAAGCTCACTCTTCTGGCCCTAAAGGAAACACAGTAGAGTAGAAGAGTGTTCTTTTCTCAAAAGCAGAGTGTGTTTCTTGTAAGGCGAGCTAGCGTTTGTTTCCCAGTCCTAAATGGAGTTGAATCACATGCAGTTTCTGGTCCTACGAGCAAGAGTTGTTTTCTGGTAAGGAAAGTCACTATTGCGCTCCCATTGCCATCCACAGTGCAAATAGCTCTCGGGTCTGTTCCCAGTAAGTACAGTGTATCGGACTGAAGAGAAGCTACTGTTCTTGTCAGTGTCCTAAGCAGAATTGAACTAGATATGGCCGTGTGTGTAGGAAGCACAGTTCTTTTGTTCTGAGAAAGCTCACTGTTCGGACACCATAGGAAACACAGTAGAGTAGAAGAGTGCTCTTTTCTCAAAAGCAGAGTGTGTTTTCTGTAAGGCAAGCTAGCGTTTGTTTCCCAGTCCTAAATGGAGTTGAATCACATGCAGTTTCTGGTCCTACGAGCAAGAGTTGTTTTCTGGTAAGGAAAGTCACTATTGTGCTCCCTTTGCCATACACAGTGCAAATAGCACTCGCGTCTTTTCCCAGCAAGTACAGTGTATCGGACTGAAGAGGATCTACTGTTCTTGTCAGTTTCCTAAGCAGAGTTGAACTAGATATGGCCTGTGTGTTTAGGAAGCACAGTTATTATGTTCTGAGCAAGCTCACTGTTCTGGCCCTATAGGAAACACAGTAGAGTAGAAGAGTGCTCTTTTCTCAAAAGCAGAGTGAGTTTCTTGTAAGGCGAGCTAGCATTTGTTTCCTACTCCTAAATGGAGTTGAATCACATGCAGTTTCTGGTCCTACGAACAAGAGTTGTTTTCTGGTAAGGAAAGTCACTATTGTGCTCCCATTGCCATACACAGTGCAAATAGCACTGGCGTCTGTTCCCAGCAAGTCCAGTGTATTGGACTGAATAGGTACTACTGTACTTGTCAGTTTCCTAAGCAGAGTTGAACTGTATATGATCCATGTGTGTAGGAAGCACAGTTCTTTTGTTCTGAGCAAGCTCACTGTTTGGACCCCATAGGAAACACTGTAGAGTAGAAGAGTGCTCTTTTCTCTAAAGCAGAGTGTGTTTCTTGTAAGGCGAGCTAGCGTTTGTTTCCCAGTCCTAAATGGAGTTGAATCCCATGCAGTTTCTGGTACTACGAGCAAGAGTTGTTTTCTGGTAAGACGAGTCACTATTGCGCTGCCATTGCCATCCACAGTGCAAATAGCTCTCGCGTCTGTTCCCAGTAAGTACAGTGTATCGGACTGAAGAGAAGCTACTGTTCTTGTCAGTGTCCTAAGCAGAGTTGAAATAGATATGGCCCGTGTGTAGGAAGCACAGATCTTTTGTTCTGAGCAACCTCACTGTTCTGGCCCTATAGGAAACACAGTAGAGTAGAAGAGTGCTCTTTTCTCTAAAGCAGAGTGTGTTTCTTGTAAGGCGAGCTAGCGTTTGTTTCCCAGTCTTAAATGAGTTGAATCACATGCAGTTTCTGGTCCTACGAGCAAGAGTTGTTTTATGGTAAGAAGAGTCACTATTGCCCTGCCATTGCCATACACAGGACAAATAGCACTGGCGTGTGTTCCCAGCAAGCACAGTGTATTGGACTGAAGAGGATCTACTGTTCTTGTCAGGTTCCTAAGCAGAAATGAACTAGATATGGCCGTGTGTTTAGGAAGCACAGTTCTTTTGTTCTGATCAAGCTCACTGTTCGGACCCCATTGGAAACACAGTAGAGTAGAAGAGTGCTCTTTTCTCAAAAGCAGAGTGTGTTTCATGTAAGGCGAGCTAGCATTTGTTTCCCAGTCCTAAATGGAGTTGAATCACATGCAGTTTCTGGTCCTACGAGCAAGAGTTGTTTTCTGGTAAGGAAAGTCACTATTGTGCTCCCTTTGCCATACACAGTGCAAATAGCACTAGCGTCTTTTCCAAGCAAGTACAGTGTATCGGACTGAAGAGGAGCTACTCTTCTTGTCAGTTTCCTAAGCAGAGTTGAACTAGATCTGGCCCGTGTGTAGGAAGCACAGTTCTTTTATTCTGAGCAAGCTCACTGTTTGGACCCCATAGGAAACACAGTAGAGTAGAAGAGTGCTCTTTTCTCTAAAGCAGAGTGTGTTTCTTGTAAGGCGAGCTCGCGTTTGTTTCCCAGTCCTAAATGGAGTTGAGTCACAGGCAGTTTTTGGTCCTACGAGCAAGAGTTGTTTTCTGGTAAGCAGAGTCACTATTGCGCTCCCATTGCCATACACAGTGCAAATAGCACTGGCGTCTGTTCCCAGCAAGTACATTTATCGGAAGGAAGAGGAGCTACTATTCTTGTCAGTTTCCTAAGCAGAGTTGAACTAGATATGGCCGTGTGTGTAGGAAGCACAGTTCTTATGTTCTGAGCAAGCTCACTGTTCTGGCCCTATAGGAAACACAGTAGAGTAGATGAGTGCTCTTTTTCTCTAAAGCAGAGTGTGTTTCTTGTAAGGCGAGCTAGCGTTTGTTTCCTAGCTCTAAATGGAATTGAATCACATGCAGTTTCTGGTCCTACGAACAAGAGTTGTTTTCTGGTAAGGAAAGTCACTATTGCGCTCCTATTGCCATACACAGTGCAAATAGCACTGGCGTAGGTTCACATCAAGTACAGTGTATTGGACTGAAGAGGATCTACTGTTCTTGTCAGGTTCCTAAGCAGAAGTGAACTAGATATGGCCGTGTGTGTAGGAAGCACAGATCTTTTGTTCTGAGAAAGCTCACTGTTCGGACCCCTTAGGAAACACAGTTGAGTAAAAGAGTGCTCTTTTCTCTAAAGCAGAGTGTGTTTCTTGTAAGGCGAGCTCGCGTTTGTTTCCCAGTCCTAAATGGAGTTGAGTCACAGGCAGTTTTTGGTCCTACGAGCAAGAGTTGTTTTCTGGTAAGCAGAGTCACTATTGCGCTCCCATTGCCATACACAGTGCAAATAGCACTGGCGTCTGTTCCCAGCAAGTACATTTATCGGAAGGAAGAGGAGCTACTATTCTTGTCAGTTTCCTAAGCAGAGTTGAACTAGATATGGCCGTGTGTGTAGGAAGCACAGTTCTTATGTTCTGAGCAAGCTCACTGTTCTGGCCCTATAGGAAACACAGTAGAGTAGAAGAGTGCTCTTTTCTCAAAAGCAGAGTGTGTTTCTTGTAAGGCGAGCTAGCGTTTCTTTCCCAGTCCTAAATGGAGTTGAATCAAATGCAGTTTCTGGTACTAGGAGCACGAGTTGTTTTATGGTAAGAATACTCACTATTGCGCTGCCATTGCCATACACAGGACAAATAGCAATGCTGTCTGTTCCCAGCAAGTACAGTGTATTGGACTGAAGAGGATCTACTGTTCTTGTCAGGTTCCTAAGCAGAATTGAACTAGATATGGCCGTGTGTGTAGGAAGCACAGTTCTTTTGTTCTGAGCAGCTCACTTTTTGGACACCATAGGAAACACAGTAGAGTAGAAGAGTGCTTTTTTCTCTAAAGCAGAGTGTGTTTTTTGTAAGGCGAGCTCGCGTTTCTTTCCCAGTCCTAAATGGAGTTGAATCACAGGCAGTTTTTGGTCCTATGTACAAGAGTTGTTTTCTGGTAAGAAGAGTCACTATTGCACTCCAAATGCCATAAACAGTGCAAACAGCACTCGCGTCTGTTCCCAGCAAGTACAGTGTGTTGTTCTGAATAGGAGCTACTGTTCTTGTCAGTTTCCTAAGCAGAGTTGAACTAGATATGTCCCGTGTGTGTAGGAAGCACAGTTCTTTTGTTCTGAGCAAGCTCACTCTTCTAGCTTTATAGGAAACACAGTAGAGTAGAAGAGTGCTCTTTTCTCTAAAGCAAAGTGTGTTTCTTTTAAGGTAAGCTAGCGTTTGTTTCCTTGTCCTAAATGGAGTTGAATCACATGCAGTTTCTGGTCCCATGAGCAAGAGTTGTTTTATGGTAAGAAGAGTCACTATTGCGCTGCCATTGCCATACACAGGACAAATAGCACTGGTGTCTGTTCCCAGCACGTACAGTGTATTGGACTGAAGAGGATCTACTGTTCTTGTCAAGTTCCTAAGCAGAATTGAAATAGATATGGCCGTGTGTGTAGGAAGCACAGTTCTTTTGTTCTGAGCAAGCTCAATGTTCGGAAACCATAGGAAACACAGTAGCGTAGAAGAGTGCTTTTTTCTCAAAAGCAGAGTGTGTTTCATGTAAGGCGAGCTAGCGTTTGTTTCCCAGTACTAAATGGAGTTGAATCACATGCAATTTCTGGTCCTAGGAGCAAGAATTGTTTTCTGGTAAGGAAAGTCACTATTGCGCTCCCATTGCCATACACAGTGCAAATAGCACTCGTGTCCTTTCCCAGCAAGTACAGTGTATTGGACTGAAGAGGAGCTACTGTTCTTGTCAGTTCCCTAAGCAGAGTTGAACTAGATATGGCCTGTGTGTGTAGGAAGCACAGTTCTTATGTTCTGAGCAAGCTCACTGTCCGGCACAATAGGAAACACAGTAGAGTAGAAGAGTGCTCTTTTCTCAAAAGCAGAGTGTGTTTCTTGTAAGGTGAGCTAGCGTTTGTTTCCTAGTCCTAAATGGAGTTGAATCACATGCAGTTTCTGGTCCTATGAACAAGAGTTGTTTTCTGGTAAGGAAAGTCACATTGCGCTCCCATTGCCATACACAGTGCAAATAGCACTAGTGTCTGTTCCCAGCAAGTACAGTGTATTGGACTGAATAGGTGCTACTGTTCTTGTCAGTTTCCTAAGCAGAGTTGAACTAGATATGGCCCGTGTGTGTAGTAAGCACAGTTCATTTGTTCTGAGCAAGCTCACTGTTTGGACCCCAAAGGATACACAGTAGAGTAGAAAAGTGCTCTTTTCTCTAAAGAAGAGTGTGTTTCTTGTAAGGCGAGCTAGCATTTGTTTCGCAGTCCTAAATGGAGTTGAATCCCATGCAGTTTCTGGTACTACAAGCAAGAATTTTTTTCTGGTAAGAAGAGTCACTATTGCGCTGCCATTGCCATACACAGGACAAATAGCACTGGCCTCTGTTCGCAGCAAATACAGTGTATTGGACTGAAGAGGATCTACTGTTCTTTTCAGGTTCCTAAGCAGAATTGAACTAGATATGGCCGTGTGTAGGAAGCACAGTTCTTTTGTTCTGAGCAAGCTCACTGTTCGGACCACATACGAAACACAGTAGAGTAGAAGAGTGCTCTTTTCTCTAAAGCAGAGTGTGTTTCATGTAAGGCGAGCTAGCGTTTGTTTCCCAGTCCTAAATGGAGTTGAGTCACAGGCAGTTTTTGGTCCTACGAGCAAGAGTTGTTTTATGGAAAGAACAGTCACTATTGCGCTGCCATTGCCATACACTGGACAAGTAGCACTGGCGTCTGTTCCTAGCAAGTACAGTGTATCGGACTGAAGAGGAGCTACTGTTCTTGTCAGTTTCCTAAGCAGAGTTGAACTAGATATGGCCCGTGTGTTTAGGAAGCACAGTTCTTATGTTCTGAGCAAGCTCACTGTTCTGGCCCTATAGGAAACACAGTAGAGTAGATGAGTGCTCTTTTCTCTAAAGCAGAGTGTGTTTCTTGTAAGGCGAGCTAGCGTTTGTTTCCTAGCTCTAAATGGAGTTGAATCACATGCAGTTTCTGGTCCTACGAACAAGAGTTGTTTTCTGGTAAGGAAAGTCACTATTGCGCTCCCATTGCCATACACAGTGCAAATAGCACTGGCGTAGGTTCACATCAAGTACAGTGTATTGGACTGAAGAGGATCTACTGTTCTTGTCAGGTTCCTAAGCAGAATTGAACTAGATATGGCCGTGTGTGTAGGAAGCACAGATCTTTTGTTCTGAGAAAGCTCACTGTTCGGACCCCATAGGAAACACAGTTGAGTAAAAGAGTGCTCTTTTCTCTAAAGCAGAGTGTGTTTCTTGTAAGGCGAGCTCGCGTTTGTTTCCCAGTCCTAAATGGAGTTGAGTCACAGGCAGTTTTTGGTCCTACGAGCAAGAGTTGTTTTCTGGTAAGCAGAGTCACTATTGCGCTCCCATTGCCATACACAGTGCAAATAGCACTCCCGTCTGTTCCCAGCAACTACATTTATCGGAAGGAAGAGGAGCTACTATTCTTGTCAGTTTCCTAAGCAGAGTTGAACTAGATATGGCCGTGTGTGTAGGAAGCACAGTTCTTATGTTCTGAGCAAGCTCACTGTTCTGGCCCTATAGGAAACACAGTAGAGTAGAAGAGTGCTCTTTTCTCAAAAGCAGAGTGTGTTTCTTGTAAGGCGAGCTAGCGTTTGTTTCCCAGTCCTAAATGGAGTTGAATCACATGCAGTTTCTGGTCCTACGAGCAAGAGTTGTTTTCTGGTGAGGAAAGTCACTATTGCGCTGCCATTGCCATACACAGTGCAAATAGCACTCGCGTCTGTTCCCAGCAAGTACAGTATATCGGACTGAAGAGGAGCTGCTGTTCTTGTCAGTTTCCTAAGCAGAATTGAACTAGATATGGCCGTGTGTATAGGAAGCACAGTTCTTTTGTTCTGAGCAAGCTCACTGTTCTGGCCCTATAAGAAACACAGTAGAGTAGATGAGTGCTCTTTTTTCAAAAGCAGAGTGGGTTTCTTGTAAGGCGAGCTAGCGTTTGTTTCCTAGTCCTAAATGGAGTTGAATCCCATGCAGTTTCTGGTCCTACGAACAAGAGTTGTTTTCTGGTAAGGAAAGTCACTATTGAGCTCCCTTTGCCATAAACAGTGCAAACAGCACTCGCGTCTTTTCCCAGCAATTACAGTGTATCGGACTGAAGAGGAGCTACTGTTCTTGTCAGTTTCCTAAGCAGAGTTGAACTAGATATGGCCCGTGTGTTTAGGAAGCACAGTTATTATGTTCTGAGCAAGCTCACTGTTCTGGCCCTACAGGAAACACAGTAGAGTAGAAGAGTGCTCTTTTCTCTAAAGCAGAGTGTGTTTCTTGTAAGGCAAGCTCGCGTTTGTTTCCCAGTCCTAAATGGAGTTGAGTCACATGCAGTTTGTTGTCCTACGAGCAAGAGATGTTTTCTGGTAAGAAGAGTCACTATTGTGCTCCAAATGAAATACACAGTGCAAATAGCACTCGCATCTGTTCCCTGCAAGTACAGTGTATTGGACTGAATAGGAGCTACTGTTCTTGTCAGTTTCCTAAGCAGAGTTTAACTAGATATTGTCCATGTGTGTACGAAGCACAGTTATTATGTTCTGAGAAAGCTCACTGTTCTGGCCCTATAGGAAACACAGTAGAGTAGAAGAGTGCTCTTTTCTCTAAAGCAGAGTGTGTTTCTTGTAAGGCGAGCTTGTGTTTGTTTCCCAGTCCTAAATGGAGTTGAATCACATGCAGTTTTTGGTCCTACGAACAAGAGTTGTTTTCTGGTAAGGAAAGTCACTATTGCACTCCCATTGCCATACACACTGCAATTAGCACTCGCGTCTGTTTCCAGCAAGTACAGTGTATTGGACTGAATAGTAGCTACTGTTCTTGTCAGTTTCGTAAGCAGAGTTGAGCTAGATATGGCCCGTGTGTAGGAAGCACAGTTCTTTTGTTCTGAGCAAGCTCACTGTTTGGACCCCATAGGAAACACAGTAGAGTAGAAGGGTGCTCTTTTCTCTAAAGCAGAGTGTGTTTCTTGTAAGGCGAGCTAGCGTTTGTTTCCCAGTCCTAAATGGAGTTGAATCACTTGCAGTTTCTGGTCCTACGAGCAAGAGTTGTTTTCTGGTAAGAAGAGTCACTATTGCGCTGCCATTACCATACACAGGACAAATAGCACTGGGGTCTGTTCCCAGCAAGTACAGTGTATTGGACTGAAGAGGATCTACTGTTCTTGTCAGTTTCCTAAGCAGAGTTGAACTAGGTATGGCCCGTGTGTGTAGGAAGCACAATTCTTATGTTCTGAGCAAACTCACTGTTCTGGCCCTATAGGAAGCACAGTAGAGTAGATGAGTGCTCTTTTTCTCTAAAGCAGAGTGTGTTTCTTGTAAGGCAAGCTAGCGTTTGTTTCCTAGATCTAAATGGAGTTGAATCACATGCAGTTTCTGGTCCTACGAACAAGAGTTGTTTTCTGGTAACGAAAGTCACTATTGCGCTCCCATTGCCATACACAGTGCAAATAGCACTGGCGTAGGTTCGCAGCAAGTACTGTGTATTGGACTGAAGAGGAGCTACTGTTCTTGTCAGGTTCCTAAGCAGAATTGAACTAGATATGGCCGTGTGTGTAGGAAGCACAGATCTGTTGTTCTGAGAAAGCTCTCTGTTCGGACACCATAGGAAACACAGTTGAGTAAAAGAGTCCTCTTTTCTCTAAAGCAGAGTGTGTTTCTTGTAAGGTGAGCTCGCATTCGTTTCCCAGTACTAAATGGAGTTGAGTCACAGGCAGTTTTTGGTCCTATGAGCAAGAGTTGTTTTCTGGTAAGAAGAGTCACTATTGCGCTCCAAATGCCATAAACAGTGCAAATAGCACTCGCGAGTGTTCCCAGCAAGTACAGTGTATTGGACTGAATAGGATCTACTGTTCTTCTCAGTTTCCTAAGCAGAGTTGAACTAGATCTGGCCCCTGTGTAGGAAGCACAGTTCTTTTGTTCTGAGCAAGCTCACTGTTCTGGCCCTATAAGAAACACAGTAGAGTAGAAGAGTGCTCTTTTCTCTAAAGCAGAGTGTGTTTCCTGTAAGGCGAGCTAGTGTTTGTTTCCCAGTCCTAAATGGAGTTGAATCACATGCAGTTTCTGGTCCTACGAGCAAGAGTTGTTTTATGGATAGAAGAGTCACTATTGCGCTGCCATTGCCATACACAGGACAAATAGCACTGGTGTCTGTTCCCAGCAAGTACAGTGTATTGGACTGAAGAGGATCTACTGTTCTTGTCAGGTTCCTAAGCAGAATTGAACTAGATATGGCCGTGTGTGTAGGAAGCACAGTTCTTTTGTTCTGAGCAAGCTCACTTTTCGGACACCATAGGAAACACAGTAGAGTAGAAGAATGCTCTTTTCTCAAAAGCAGAGTGTGTTTCTTGTAAGGCGAGCTAGGATTTGTTTCCCACTCCTAAATGGAGTTAAATCACATGCAGTTTCTGGTCCTACGAGCAAGAGTTGTTTTCTGGTAAGGAAAGTCACTATTGTGCTCCCTTTGCCATACACAGTGCAAATAGCACTAGCGTCTTTTCCAAGCAAGTACAGTGTATCGGACTGAAGAGGAGCTACTGTTCTTGTCAGTTTCCTAAGCAGAGTTGAACTAGATCTGGCCCGTGTGTAGGAAGCACAGTTCTTTTATTCTGAGCAAGCTCACTGTTTGGACCCCATAGGAAACACAGTAGAGTAGAAGAGTGCTCTTTTCTCTAAAGCAGAGTGTGTTTCTTGTAAGGCGAGCTAGCGTTTGTTTCCCAGTCCTAAATGGAGTTGAATCACATGCAGTTTCTGGTCCTACGAGCAAGAGTTGTTTTCTGGTAAGAAGAGTCACTATTGTGCTGCCATTGCCATACGCAGGACAAATAGCACTGGGGTCTGTTCCCAGCAATACAGTGTATTGGACTGAAGAGAATCTACTGTTCTTGTCAGGTTCCTAAGCAAAGTTGAACTAGATCTGGCCCGTGTGTAGGAAGCACAGTTCTTTTGTTCTGAGCAAGCTCACTGTTTGGACACCATAAGAAACAGAGTAGAGTAGAAGAGTGCTCTTTTCTCTAATGCAGAGTGTGTTTCCTGTAAGGCGAGCTAGCGTTTGTTTCCCAGTCCTAAATGGAGTGGAATCACATGCAGTTTCTGGTCCTACGAGCAAGAGTTGTTTTATGGAAAGAACAGTCACTATTGCACTGCCATTGCCATACACTGGACAAATAGCACTGGCGTCTGTTCCTAGCAAGTACAGTGTATCGGACTGAAGAGGAGCTACTGTTCTTGTCAGTTTCCTAAGCAGAGTTGAAGTAGATATGGCCCGTGTGTTTAGGAAGCACAGTTCTTATGTTCTGAGCAAGCTCACTGTTCTGGCCCTACAGGAAACACAGTAGAGTAGATGAGTGCTCTTTTTCTCTAAAGCAGAGTGTGTTTCTTGTAAGGCGAGCTAGCGTTTGTTTCCTAGCTCTAAATGGAATTGAATCACATGCAGTTTCTGGTCCTACGAACAAGAGTTGTTTTCTGGTAAGGAAAGTCACTATTGCGCTCCCATTGCCATACACAGTGCAAATAGCACTGGCGTAGGTTCACATCAAGTACAGTGTATTGGACTGAAGAGGATCTACTGTTCTTGTCAGGTTCCTAAGCAGAAGTGAACTAGATATGGCCGTGTGTGTAGGAAGCACAGATCTTTTGTTCTGAGAAAGCTCACTGTTCGGACCCCTTAGGAAACACAGTTGAGTAAAAGAGTGCTCTTTTCTCTAAAGCAGAGTGTGTTTCTTGTAAGGCGAGCTCGCGTTTGTTTCCCAGTCCTAAATGGAGTTGAGTCACAGGCAGTTTTTGGTCCTACGAGCAAGAGTTGTTTTCTGGTAAGCAGAGTCACTATTGCGCTCCCATTGCCATACACAGTGCAAATAGCACTGGCGTCTGTTCCCAGCAAGTACATTTATCGGAAGGAAGAGGAGCTACTATTCTTGTCAGTTTCCTAAGCAGAGTTGAACTAGATATGGCCGTGTGTGTAGGAAGCACAGTTCTTATGTTCTGAGCAAGCTCACTGTTCTGGCCCTATAGGAAACACAGTAGAGTAGAAGAGTGCTCTTTTCTCAAAAGCAGAGTGTGTTTCTTGTAAGGCGAGCTAGCGTTTCTTTCCCAGTCCTAAATGGAGTTGAATCAAATGCAGTTTCTGGTACTAGGAGCACGAGTTGTTTTATGGTAAGAATACTCACTATTGCGCTGCCATTGCCATACACAGGACAAATAGCAATGCTGTCTGTTCCCAGCAAGTACAGTGTATTGGACTGAAGAGGATCTACTGTTCTTGTCAGGTTCCTAAGCAGAATTGAACTAGATATGGCCGTGTGTGTAGGAAGCACAGTTCTTTTGTTCTGAGCAGCTCACTTTTTGGACACCATAGGAAACACAGTAGAGTAGAAGAGTGCTTTTTTCTCTAAAGCAGAGTGTGTTTTTTGTAAGGCGAGCTCGCGTTTCTTTCCCAGTCCTAAATGGAGTTGAATCACAGGCAGTTTTTGGTCCTATGTACAAGAGTTGTTTTCTGGTAAGAAGAGTCACTATTGCACTCCAAATGCCATACACAGTGCAAACAGCACTCGCGTCTGTTCCCAGCAAGTACAGTGTGTTGTTCTGAATAGGAGCTACTGTTCTTGTCAGTTTCCTAAGCAGAGTTGAACTAGATATGTCCCGTGTGTGTAGGAAGCACAGTTCTTTTGTTCTGAGCAAGCTCACTCTTCTAGCTTTATAGGAAACACAGTAGAGTAGAAGAGTGCCCTTTTCTCTAAAGCAAAGTGTGTTTCTTTTAAGGCAAGCTAGCGTTTGTTTCCTTGTCCTAAATGGAGTTGAATCACATGCAGTTTCTGGTCCCATGAGCAAGAGTTGTTTTATGGTAAGAAGAGTCACTATTGCGCTGCCATTGCCATACACAGGACAAATAGCACTGGTGTCTGTTCCCAGCACGTACAGTGTATTGGACTGAAGAGGATCTACTGTTCTTGTCAAGTTCCTAAGCAGAATTGAAATAGATATGGCCGTGTGTGTAGGAAGCACAGTTCTTTTGTTCTGAGCAAGCTCAATGTTCGGAAACCATAGGAAACACAGTAGCATAGAAGAGTGCTTTTTTCTCAAAAGCAGAGTGTGTTTCATGTAAGGCGAGCTAGCGTTTGTTTCCCAGTACTAAATGGAGTTGAATCACATGCAATTTCTGGTCCTAGGAGCAAGAATTGTTTTCTGGTAAGGAAAGTCACTATTGCGCTCCCATTGCCATACACAGTGCAAATAGCACTCGTGTCCTTTCCCAGCAAGTACAGTGTATTGGACTGAAGAGGAGCTACTGTTCTTGTCAGTTCCCTAAGCAGAGTTGAACTAGATATGGCCTGTGTGTGTAGGAAGCACAGTTCTTATGTTCTGAGCAAGCTCACTGTCCGGCACAATAGGAAACACAGTAGAGTAGAAGAGTGCTCTTTTCTCAAAAGCAGAGTGTGTTTCTTGTAAGGTGAGCTAGCGTTTGTTTCCTAGTCCTAAATGGAGTTGAATCACATGCAGTTTCTGGTCCTATGAACAAGAGTTGTTTTCTGGTAAGGAAAGTCACATTGCGCTCCCATTGCCATACACAGTGCAAATAGCACTAGTGTCTGTTCCCAGCAAGTACAGTGTATTGGACTGAATAGGTGCTACTGTTCTTGTCAGTTTCCTAAGCAGAGTTGAACTAGATATGGCCCGTGTGTGTAGTAAGCACAGTTCATTTGTTCTGAGCAAGCTCACTGTTTGGACCCCAAAGGATACACAGTAGAGTAGAAAAGTGCTCTTTTCTCTAAAGAAGAGTGTGTTTCTTGTAAGGCGAGCTAGCATTTGTTTCGCAGTCCTAAATGGAGTTGAATCCCATGCAGTTTCTGGTACTACAAGCAAGAATTTTTTTCTGGTAAGAAGAGTCACTATTGCGCTGCCATTGCCATACACAGGACAAATAGCACTGGCCTCTGTTCGCAGCAAATACAGTGTATTGGACTGAAGAGGATCTACTGTTCTTTTCAGGTTCCTAAGCAGAATTGAACTAGATATGGCCGTGTGTAGGAAGCACAGTTCTTTTGTTCTGAGCAAGCTCACTGTTCGGACCACATACGAAACACAGTAGAGTAGAAGAGTGCTCTTTTCTCTAAAGCAGAGTGTGTTTCATGTAAGGCGAGCTAGCGTTTGTTTCCCAGTCCTAAATGGAGTTGAGTCACAGGCAGTTTTTGGTCCTACGAGCAAGAGATGTTTTATGGAAAGAACAGTCACTATTGCGCTGCCATTGCCATACACTGGACAAGTAGCACTGGCGTCTGTTCCTAGCAAGTACAGTGTATCGGACTGAAGAGGAGCTACTGTTCTTGTCAGTTTCCTAAGCAGAGTTGAACTAGATATGGCCCGTGTGTTTAGGAAGCACAGTTCTTATGTTCTGAGCAAGCTCACTGTTCTGGCCCTATAGGAAACACAGTAGAGTAGATGAGTGCTCTTTTCTCTAAAGCAGAGTGTGTTTCTTGTAAGGCGAGCTAGCGTTTGTTTCCTAGCTCTAAATGGAGTTGAATCACATGCAGTTTCTGGTCCTACGAACAAGAGTTGTTTTCTGGTAAGGAAAGTCACTATTGCGCTCCCATTGCCATACACAGTGCAAATAGCACTGGCGTAGGTTCACATCAAGTACAGTGTATTGGACTGAAGAGGATCTACTGTTCTTGTCAGGTTCCTAAGCAGAATTGAACTAGATATGGCCGTGTGTGTAGGAAGCACAGATCTTTTGTTCTGAGAAAGCTCACTGTTCGGACCCCATAGGAAACACAGTTGAGTAAAAGAGTGCTCTTTTCTCTAAAGCAGAGTGTGTTTCTTGTAAGGCGAGCTCGCGTTTGTTTCCCAGTCCTAAATGGAGTTGAGTCACAGGCAGTTTTTGGTCCTACGAGCAAGAGTTGTTTTCTGGTAAGCAGAGTCACTATTGCGCTCCCATTGCCATACACAGTGCAAATAGCACTCCCGTCTGTTCCCAGCAACTACATTTATCGGAAGGAAGAGGAGCTACTATTCTTGTCAGTTTCCTAAGCAGAGTTGAACTAGATATGGCCGTGTGTGTAGGAAGCACAGTTCTTATGTTCTGAGCAAGCTCACTGTTCTGGCCCTATAGGAAACACAGTAGAGTAGAAGAGTGCTCTTTTCTCAAAAGCAGAGTGTGTTTCTTGTAAGGCGAGCTAGCGTTTGTTTCCCAGTCCTAAATGGAGTTGAATCACATGCAGTTTCTGGTCCTACGAGCAAGAGTTGTTTTCTGGTGAGGAAAGTCACTATTGCGCTGCCATTGCCATACACAGTGCAAATAGCACTCGCGTCTGTTCCCAGCAAGTACAGTATATCGGACTGAAGAGGAGCTGCTGTTCTTGTCAGTTTCCTAAGCAGAATTGAACTAGATATGGCCGTGTGTATAGGAAGCACAGTTCTTTTGTTCTGAGCAAGCTCACTGTTCTGGCCCTATAAGAAACACAGTAGAGTAGATGAGTGCTCTTTTTTCAAAAGCAGAGTGGGTTTCTTGTAAGGCGAGCTAGCGTTTGTTTCCTAGTCCTAAATGGAGTTGAATCCCATGCAGTTTCTGGTCCTACGAACAAGAGTTGTTTTCTGGTAAGGAAAGTCACTATTGAGCTCCCTTTGCCATAAACAGTGCAAACAGCACTCGCGTCTTTTCCCAGCAATTACAGTGTATCGGACTGAAGAGGAGCTACTGTTCTTGTCAGTTTCCTAAGCAGAGTTGAACTAGATATGGCCCGTGTGTTTAGGAAGCACAGTTATTATGTTCTGAGCAAGCTCACTGTTCTGGCCCTACAGGAAACACAGTAGAGTAGAAGAGTGCTCTTTTCTCTAAAGCAGAGTGTGTTTCTTGTAAGGCAAGCTCGCGTTTGTTTCCCAGTCCTAAATGGAGTTGAGTCACATGCAGTTTGTTGTCCTACGAGCAAGAGATGTTTTCTGGTAAGAAGAGTCACTATTGTGCTCCAAATGAAATACACAGTGCAAATAGCACTCGCATCTGTTCCCTGCAAGTACAGTGTATTGGACTGAATAGGAGCTACTGTTCTTGTCAGTTTCCTAAGCAGAGTTTAACTAGATATTGTCCATGTGTGTACGAAGCACAGTTATTATGTTCTGAGAAAGCTCACTGTTCTGGCCCTATAGGAAACACAGTAGAGTAGAAGAGTGCTCTTTTCTCTAAAGCAGAGTGTGTTTCTTGTAAGGCGAGCTTGCGTTTGTTTCCCAGTCCTAAATGGAGTTGAATCACATGCAGTTTTTGGTCCTACGAACAAGAGTTGTTTTCTGGTAAGGAAAGTCACTATTGCACTCCCATTGCCATACACACTGCAATTAGCACTCGCGTCTGTTTCCAGCAAGTACAGTGTATTGGACTGAATAGTAGCTACTGTTCTTGTCAGTTTCGTAAGCAGAGTTGAGCTAGATATGGCCCGTGTGTAGGAAGCACAGTTCTTTTGTTCTGAGCAAGCTCACTGTTTGGACCCCATAGGAAACACAGTAGAGTAGAAGAGTGCTCTTTTCTCTAAAGCAGAGTGTGTTTCTTGTAAGGCGAGCTAGCGTTTGTTTCCCAGTCCTAAATGGAGTTGAATCACTTGCAGTTTCTGGTCCTACGAGCAAGAGTTGTTTTCTGGTAAGAAGAGTCACTATTGCGCTGCCATTACCATACACAGGACAAATAGCACTGGGGTCTGTTCCCAGCAAGTACAGTGTATTGGACTGAAGAGGATCTACTGTTCTTGTCAGTTTCCTAAGCAGAGTTGAACTAGGTATGGCCCGTGTGTGTAGGAAGCACAATTCTTATGTTCTGAGCAAACTCACTGTTCTGGCCCTATAGGAAGCACAGTAGAGTAGATGAGTGCTCTTTTTCTCTAAAGCAGAGTGTGTTTCTTGTAAGGCAAGCTAGCGTTTGTTTCCTAGATCTAAATGGAGTTGAATCACATGCAGTTTCTGGTCCTACGAACAAGAGTTGTTTTCTGGTAACGAAAGTCACTATTGCGCTCCCATTGCCATACACAGTGCAAATAGCACTGGCGTAGGTTCGCAGCAAGTACTGTGTATTGGACTGAAGAGGAGCTACTGTTCTTGTCAGGTTCCTAAGCAGAATTGAACTAGATATGGCCGTGTGTGTAGGAAGCACAGATCTGTTGTTCTGAGAAAGCTCTCTGTTCGGACACCATAGGAAACACAGTTGAGTAAAAGAGTCCTCTTTTCTCTAAAGCAGAGTGTGTTTCTTGTAAGGTGAGCTCGCATTCGTTTCCCAGTACTAAATGGAGTTGAGTCACAGGCAGTTTTTGGTCCTATGAGCAAGAGTTGTTTTCTGGTAAGAAGAGTCACTATTGCGCTCCAAATGCCATAAACAGTGCAAATAGCACTCGCGAGTGTTCCCAGCAAGTACAGTGTATTGGACTGAATAGGATCTACTGTTCTTCTCAGTTTCCTAAGCAGAGTTGAACTAGATCTGGCCCCTGTGTAGGAAGCACAGTTCTTTTGTTCTGAGCAAGCTCACTGTTCTGGCCCTATAAGAAACACAGTAGAGTAGAAGAGTGCTCTTTTCTCTAAAGCAGAGTGTGTTTCCTGTAAGGCGAGCTAGTGTTTGTTTCCCAGTCCTAAATGGAGTTGAATCACATGCAGTTTCTGGTCCTACGAGCAAGAGTTGTTTTATGGATAGAAGAGTCACTATTGCGCTGCCATTGCCATACACAGGACAAATAGCACTGGTGTCTGTTCCCAGCAAGTACAGTGTATTGGACTGAAGAGGATCTACTGTTCTTGTCAGGTTCCTAAGCAGAATTGAACTAGATATGGCCGTGTGTGTAGGAAGCACAGTTCTTTTGTTCTGAGCAAGCTCACTTTTCGGACACCATAGGAAACACAGTAGAGTAGAAGAATGCTCTTTTCTCAAAAGCAGAGTGTGTTTCTTGTAAGGCGAGCTAGGATTTGTTTCCCACTCCTAAATGGAGTTGAATCACATGCAGTTTCTGGTCCTACGAGCAAGAGTTGTTTTCTGGTAAGGAAAGTCACTATTGTGCTCCCATTGCCATACACAGGACAAATAGCACTGGCGTCTATTCCCAGCAAGTACAGTGTATTGGACTGAAGAGGATCTACTGTTCTTGTCAGGTTCCTAAGCAGAATTGAACTAGATATGGCCGTGTGTAGGAAGCACAGTTCTTTTGTTCTGAGCAAGCCCACTGTTCTGGCCCTATAGGAAACACAGTAGAGTAGATGAGTGCTCTTTTCTCTAAAGCACAGTGTGTTTCTTGTAAGGCGAGCTAGCGTTTGTTTCCTAGCTCTAAATGGAGTTGAATCACATGCAGTTTCTGGTCCTACGAACAAGAGTTGTTTTCTGGTAATGAAAGTCACTATTGCGCTCCCATTGCCATACACAGTGCAAATAGCCCTCGCGTATGTTCCCAGCAAGTACAGTGTATTGGACTGAATAGGTGCTACTGTTCTTGTCAGTTTCCTAAGCAGAGTTGAACTAGATATGGCCCGTGTGTCTAGGAAGCACAGTTCATTTGTTCTGAGCAAGCTCACTGTTTGGACCCCAAAGGATACACAGTAGAGTCGAAGAGTGCTCTTTACTCTAAAGAAGAGTGTGTTTATTGTAAGACCAGCTAGCATTTGTTTCGCAGTCCTAAATGGAGATGAATCCCATGCAGTTTCTGGTACTACAAGCAAGAGTTTTTTTCTGGTAAGAAGAGTCACTATTGCGTTGCCATTGCCATACACAGGACAAATAGCACTGGCCTCTGTTCGCAGCAAATACAGTGTAATGGACTGAAGAGGATCTACTGTTCTTGTCAGGTTCCTAAGCAGAATTGAACTAGATATGGCCATGTGTAGGAAGCACAGTTCTTTTGTTCTGAGCAAGCTCACTGTTCGGACCACATACGAAACACAGTAGAGTAGAAGAGTGCTCTTTTCTCTAAAGCATAGTGTGTTTCTTGTAAGGCGAGCTAGCATTTGTTTCGCAGTCCTAAATGGAGATGAATCCCATGCAGTTTCTGGTACTACAAGCAAGAGTTGTTTTCCGGTAAGAAGAGTCACTATTGCGCTCCAAATGCCATACACAGTGCAAATAGCACTCGCGTCTGTTCCCAGCAAGTACAGTTTATCAGACTGAAGAGGAGCTACTGTTCTTGTCAGTTTCCTAGGCAGAGTTGAACTAGATATGGCCCGTGTGTGGGAAGCGCAGTTCTTTTGTTCTGAGCAAGCTCACTGTTCTGGCCCTTTAGGAAACAGTAGAGTAGATGAGTGCTCTTTTCTCTAAAGCAGAGTGTGTTTCTTGTAAGGCGAGCTAGCGTTTGTTTCCCAGTCCTAAATGGAGTTGAATCACATGCAGTTTCTGGTCCTATGAGCAAGAGTTTTTTTATGGTAAGAAGAGTCACTATTGCCTTGCCATTGCCATACACAGGACAAATAGCACTGGCGTCTCTTCAAGCAAGTACAGTGTATTGGACTGAAGAGGATCTACTGTTCTTGTCAGGTTCCTAAGCAGAATTGAACTAGATATGGCCGTGTGTGTAGGAAGCACAGTTCTTTTGTTTGAGCAAGCTCAATGTTCGGACCCCATAGGAAACACAGTAGAGTAGAAGAGTGCTCTTTTCTCAAAAGCAGAGAGTTTTTCTTGTAAGGCGAGCTAGCGTTTGTTTCCCAGTCCTAAATGGAGTTGAATCAAATGCAGTTTCTGGTACTACGAGCAAGAGTTGTTTTCTGGTAAGGAAAGTCACTATTGCACTCCCATTGCCATACACAGTGCAAATAGCACTCGCGTCTGTTCCCAGCAAGTACAGTGTATCGGAAGGAAGAGGAGCTACTGTTCTTGTCAGTTTCCTAAGCAGAGTTGAACTAGATATGGCCCGCGTGTGTAGGAAGCACAGTTCTTATGTCCTGAGCAAGCTCACTTTTCTGGCCCTATAGGAAACACAGTAGTGTAGAAGAGTGCTCTTTTCTCAAAAGCAGAGTGTGTTTCTTTTAAGGCGAGCTAGCGTTTCTTTCCCAGTCCTAAATGGAGTTGAATCAAATGCAGTTTCTGGTACTACGAGCACGAGTTGTTTTATGGTAAGAATAGTCAGTATTGCACTGCCTTTGCCATACACAGGACAAATAGCACTGACGTCTGTTCCCAGCAAGTACAGTGTATTGGACTGAAGAGGATCTACTGTTCTTGTCAGGTTCCTAAGCAGAATTGAACTAGATATGGCCGTGTGTGTAGGAAGCACAGTTCTTTTGTTCTGAGCAAGCCCACTGTTCTGGCCCTATAGGAAACACAGTAGAGTAGAAGAGTGCTCTTTTCGCTAATGCAGAGTGTGTTGATTGTAGGGCGAGCTAGCGTTTGTTTCCCAGTCTTAAATGAAGAGGAATCACATGCAGTTTCTGGTCCTATGAGCAAGAGTTTTTTTATGGTAAGAATAGTCAGTATTGCTCTGCCATTGCCATACACAGGACAAATAGCACTGGCGTCTGTTCCCAGCAAGTACAGTGTATCGGACTGAAGAGGATCTACTGTTCTTGTCAGGTTCCTAAGCAGAAATGAACTAGATATGGCCGTGTGTGTAGGAAGCACAGTTCTTTTGTTCTGAGCAAGCTCACTGTTCGGACACCATAGGAAACACAGTAGAGTAGAAGAGTGCTCTTTTTTTCAAAAGCAGAGTGTGTTTTTTGTAAGGCAAGCTAGCGTTTGTTTCCCAGTCCTAAATGGAGTTGAATCACATGCAGTTTCTGGTCCTACGAGCAAGAGTTGTTTTCTGGTAAGGAAAGTCACTATTGTGCTCCCTTTGCCATACACAGCGCAAATAGCACTCGCTTCTTTTCCCAGCAAGTACAGTGTATCGGACTGAAGAGGAGCTACTGTTCTTGTCAGTTTCCTAAGCAGAGTTGAACTAGATATGGCCTGTGTGTTTAGGAAGCACAGTTATTATGTTCTGAGCAAGCTCACTGTTCTGGCCCTATAGGAAACACAGTAGAGTAGAAGAGTGCTCTTTTCTCTAAAGCAGAGTGTGTTTCTTGTAAGGCAAGCTCGCGTTTATTTCCCAGTCCTAAATGGAGTTGAGTCACATGCAGTTTTTGGTCCTATGAGCAAGAGATGTTTTCTGGTAAGAAGAGTCACTATTGTGCTCCAAATGCCATACACAGTGCAAATAGCACTCGCGTCTGTTCCCAGCAAGTACTGTGTATTGGACTGAATAGGAGCTACTGTTCTTGTCAGTTTCCTAAGCAGAGTTTAACTAGATATGGTCCATGTGTGTAGGAAGCACAGTTCTTTTGTTCTTTGCAAGCTCACTGTTTGGACCCCATAGGAAACACAGTAGAGTAGAAGAGTGCTCTTTTCTTAAAAGCAGAGTGTGTTTCTTTTAAGGCGAGCTAGCATTTGTTTCCCAGTCCTAAATCGAGTTGAATCACATGCAGTTTCTGGTCCTACGATCAAGAGTTGTTTTCTGGTAAGGAAAGTCACTATTGTGCTCCCATTGCCATACACAGTGCAAATAGCACTGGCGTCTGTTCCCAGCAAGTACAGTGTATTGGACTGAATAGGTACTACTGTTCTTGTCAGTTTCCTAAGCAGAGTTGAACTGTATATGATCCATGTCTGTAGGAAGCACAGTTCTTTTGTTCTGAGCAAGCTCACTGTTTGGACCCCATAGGAAACACAGTAGAGTAGAAGAGTGCTCTTTTCTCTAAAGCAGAGTGTGTTTCTTGTAAGGAGAGCTAGCGTTTGTTTCCCAGTCCTAAATGGAGTTGAATCCCATGCAGTTTCTGGTACTACGAGCAAGAGTTGTTTTCTGGTAAGAAGAGTCACTATTTCGCTGCCATTGCCATACACAGGACAAATAGCACTGGCGTCTGTTCGCAGCAAGTACAGTGTATTGGACTGAAGAAGATCTACTGTTCTTGTCAGGTTCCTGGGCAGAATTGAACTAGATATGGCAGTGTGTGTAGGAAGCACAGATCTTTTGTTCAGAGCAAGCTCACTGTTCGGACCCCATTGGAAACACAGTAGAGTAGAAGAGTGCTCTTTTCTCTAAAGCAAAGTGTGTTTCTTGTAAGGCGAGCTAGCGTTTGTTTCCCAGTCCTAAATGGAGTGGAATCACATGCAGTTTCTGGTCCTACGATCAAGAGTTGTTTTATGGTAAGAATAGTCACTATAGGGCTGCCGTTGCCATACACAGGACAAATAGCATTGGCGTCTGTTCGCAGCATGTACAGTGTATTGGACTGAAGAGGATCTACTGTTCTTGTCAGGTTCCTAAGCAGAATTGAACTAGATATGGCCGTGTGTGTAGGAAGCACAGTTCTTTTGTTCTGAGCAAGCTCACTGTTCTGGCCCTATAGGAAACACAGTAGAGTAGAAGAGTGCTCTTTTCTCAAAAGCAGAGTGTGTTTCTTGTAAGGCGAGCTTGCGTTTGTTTCCCAGTCCTAAATGGAGTTGAGTCACATGCAGTTTTTTTGTCCTACGAGCAAGAGTTGTTTTCTTGTATGAAGAGTCACTATTGCGCTCCCATTGCCATACACAGTGCAAATAGCTGTCGCGTCTGCTCCCTGCAAGTACAGAGTATTGGACTGAAGAGGAGCTCCTGTTCTTGTCAGTTTCCTAAGCAGAGTTGAACTAGATATGGCCCGTGTGTGTAGGAAGCACAGTTCTTTTGTTCAGAGCAAGCTCACTGTTCGGACCCCATAGGAAACACAGTAGAGTAGAAGAGTGCTGTTTTCTCAAAAGCAGAGTGTGTTTCTTGTAAGGCGAGCTTGCGTTTGTTTCCCAGTCCTAAATGGAGTTGAGTCACATGCATTTTTTTTTTCCTACGAGCAAGAGTTGTTTTCTTGTATGAAGAGTCACTATTGCGCTCCCATTGCCCTACACAGTGCAAATAGCACTCGCGTCTGTTCCCAGCAAGTACAGGGTATCGGACTGAAGAGGAGCTACTGTTCTTGTCAGTTTCCTAAGCAGAGCTGAACTAGATATGGCCCGTGTGTGTAGGAAGCACAGTTCTTATGTTCTGAGCAAGCTCACTGTTCTGGCCATATTGGAAACACAGTAGAGTAGAAGAGTGCTCTTTTCTCAAAAGCAGAGTGTGTTTCTTGTAAGGCGAGCTAGCATTTGTTTCCCAGTCCTAAATGGCGTTGAATCACATGCTGTTTGTGGTCCTACGAGCAAGAGTTGTTTTCTGGTAAGGAAAGTCACTATTGTGCTCTCAATGCCATACACAGTGTAAATAGAACTCGCGTCTGTTCCCAGCAAGTACAGTGTATTGGACTGAAGAGGAGCTACTGTTCTTGTCAGTTTCCTAAGCAGAGTTGAACTACATATAGTCCGTGTGTGTAAGAAGCACAGTTCTTATGTTCTGATCAAGCTCACTGTTTGGACCACATAGGAAACACAGTAGAGTAGAAGAGTGCTCTTTTCTCTAAAGCAGTGTGTTTCTTGTAAGGCGAGCTAGCGTTTGTTTCCCAGTCCTAAATGGAGTTGAATCACATGCAGTTTCTGGTCCTACGAGCAAGAGTTGTTTTCTGGCAAGGAAAGTCACTATTGCGCTCCCATTGCCGTACACAGTGCAAATAGCACATGTGTCTGTTCCCAGCAAGTACAGTGTATTGGACTGAAAAGGAGCTACTGTTCTTCTCAGTTTCCTAAGCAGAGTTGAACTAGATATGGCCCATGTGTCTAGGAAGCACAGTTCATTTGTTCTGAGCAAGCTCACTGTTCTGGCCTTATAGGAAACACAGTAGAGTAGAAGAGTGCTCTTTTCTCAAAAGCAGAGTGTGTTTCTTGTAAGGCGAGCTAGCGTTTGTATCCCAGTCCTAAATAGAGTTGAGTCACATGCAGTTTTTTGTCCTATGAACAAGAGTTGTTTTCTGGTAAGACGAGTCACTATTGTGCTCCAATTGCCATACACAGTACAAATAGCACTCGCGTCTGTTCCCAGCAAGTACAGTGTATTGGACTGAATAGGAGCTACTGTTCTTGTCAGTTTCCTAAGCAAAGTTGAACTAGATATGGTCCATGTGTGTAGGAAGCACAGTTCTTTTGTTCTGAGCAAGCTCACTGTTTGGACCGCATTGGAAACACAGTAGAGTAGAAGAGTGTTCTTTTCTCAAAAGCAGAGTGTGTTTCTTGTAAGACGAGCTAGCGTTTGTTTCCCAGTCCTAAATGGAGTTGAATCCCATGCAGTTTCTGGTCCTACGAGCAAGAGTTGTTTTCTGGCAAGGAAAGTCACCATTGCGCTGCCATTGCCATACACAGGACAAATAGCACTGGCGTCTGTTCGCAGCAAGCACAGTGTATTGGACTGAAGAGGATCTACTGTTCTTGTCAGGTTCCTGGGCAGAATTGAACTAGATATGGCAGTGTGTGTAGGAAGCACAGATCTTTTGTTCAGAGCAAGCTCACTGTTCGGACCCCATAGGAAACACAGTAGAGTAGAAGAGTGCTCTTTTCTCTAAAGCAAAGTGTGTTTCTTGTAAGGCGAGCTAGCGTTTGTTTCCCAGTCCTAAATGTAGTGGAATCACATGCAGTTTCTGGTCCTACGATCAAGAGTTGTTTTATGGTAAGAATAGTCACTATAGCGCTGTCATTGCCATACACAGGACAAATAGCACTGGCGTCTGTTCGCAGCAAGTACAGTATATTGGACTGAAGAAGATCTACTGTTCTTGTCAGGTTCCTAAGCAGAATTGAACTAGATATGGCCGTGTGTGTAGGAAGCACAGTTATTATGTTCTGAGCAAGCTCACTCTTCTGGCCCTATAGGAAACACAGTAGAGTAGAAGAGTGTTCTTTTCTCAAAAGCAGAGTGTGTTTCTTGTAAGGCGAGCTAGCGTTTGTTTCCCAGTCCTAAATGGAGTTGAATCACATGCAGTTTCTGGTCCTACGAACAAGAGTTGTTTTCTGGTAAGGAAAGTCACTATTGCGCTCCCATTGCCATCCACAGTGCAAATAGCTCTCGCGTCTGTTCCCAGTAAGTACAGTGTATCGGACTGAAGAGAAGCTACTGTTCTTGTCAGTGTCCTAAGCAGAGTTGAAATAGATATGGCCCGTGTGTAGGAAGCACAGATCTTTTGTTCTGGGCAAGCTCACTGTTCTGGCCCTATAGGAAACACAGTATAGTAGAAGAGTGCTCTTTTCTCTAAAGCAGAGTGTGTTTCTTGTAAGGCGAGCTAGCGTTTGTTTCCCAGTCTTAAATGGAGTTGAATCACATGCAGTTTCTGGTCCTACGAGCAAGAGTTGTTTTATGGTAAGAAGAGTCACTATTGCCCTGCCATTGCCATACACAGGACAAATAGCACTGGCGTCTGTTCCCAGCAAGCACAGTGTATTGGACTGAAGAGGATCTACTGTTCTTGTCAGGTTCCTAAGCAGAAATGAACTAGATATGGCCGTGTGTGTAGGAAGCACAGTTCTTTTGTTCTGAGCAAGCTCACTGTTCGGACACCATAGGAAACACAGTAGAGTAGAAGAGTGCTCTTTTCTCAAAAGCAGAGTGTGTTTTTTGTAAGGCAAGCTAGCGTTTGTTTCCCAGTCCTAAATGGAGTTGAATCACATGCAGTTTCTGGTCCTACGAGCAAGAGTTGTTTTCTGGTAAGGAAAGTCACTATTGTGCTCCCTTTGCCATACACAGTGCAAATAGCACTCGCGTCTTTTCGCAGCAAGTATAGTGTATCGGACTGAAGAGGAGCTACTGTTCTTGTCAGTTTCCTAAGCAGAGTTGAACTAGATATGGCCTGTGTGTTTAGGAAGCACAGTTATTATGTTCTGAGCAAGCTCACTGTTCTGGCCCTATAGGAAACACAGTAGAGTAGAAGAGTGCTCTTTTCTCAAAAGGAGAGTGAGTTTCTTGTAAGGCGAGCTAGCATTTGTTTCCTACTCCTAAATGGAGTTGAATCACATGCAGTTTCTGGTCCTACGAACAAGAGTTGTTTTCTGGTAAGGAAAGTCACTATTGTGCTCCCATTGCCATACACAGTGCAAATAGCACTGGCGTCTGTTCCCAGCAAGTCCAGTGTATTGGACTGAATAGGTACTACTGTACTTGTCAGTTTCCTAAGCAGAGTTGAACTGTATATGATCCATGTGTGTAGGAAGCACAGTTCTTTTGTTCTGAGCAAGCTCACTGTTTGGACCCCATAGGAAACACTGTAGAGTAGAAGAGTGCTCTTTTCTCTAAAGCAGAGTGTGTTTCTTGTAAGGCGAGCTAGCGTTGTTTCCCAGTCCTAAATGGAGTTGAATCCCATGCAGTTTCTTGTACTACGAGCAAGAGTTGTTTTCTGGTAAGACGAGTCACTATTGCGCTGCCATTGCCATCCACAGTGCAAATAGCTCTCGCGTCTGTTCCCAGTAAGTACAGTGTATCGGACTGAAGAGAAGCTACTGTTCTTGTCAGTGTCCTAAGCAGAGTTGAAATAGATATGGCCCGTGTGTAGGAAGCACAGATCTTTTGTTCTGAGCAAGCTCACTGTTCTGGCCCTATAGGAAACACAGTAGAGTAGAAGAGTGCTCTTTTCTCTAAAGCAGAGTGTGTTTCTTGTAAGGCGAGCTAGCGTTTGTTTCCCAGTCTTAAATGAGTTGAATCACATGCAGTTTCTGGTCCTACGAGCAAGAGTTGTTTTATGGTAAGAAGAGTCACTATTGCCCTGCCATTGCCATACACAGGACAAATAGCACTGGCGTGTGTTCCCAGCAAGCACAGTGTATTGGACTGAAGAGGATCTACTGTTCTTGTCAGGTTCCTAAGCAGAAATGAACTAGATATGGCCGTGTGTTTAGGAAGCACAGTTCTTTTGTTCTGAGCAAGCTCACTGTTCGGACCCCATTGGAAACACAGTAGAGTAGAAGAGTGCTCTTTTCTCAAAAGCAGAGTGTGTTTCATGTAAGGCGAGCTAGCATTTGTTTCCCAGTCCTAAATGGAGTTGAATCACATGCAGTTTCTGGTCCTACGAGCAAGAGTTGTTTTCTGGTAAGGAAAGTCACTATTGTGCTCCCTTTGCCATACACAGTGCAAATAGCACTAGCGTCTTTTCCAAGCAAGTACAGTGTATCGGACTGAAGAGGAGCTACTGTTCTTGTCAGTTTCCTAAGCAGAGTTGAACTAGATATGGCCTGTGTGTTTAGGAAGCACAGTTATTATGTTCTGAGCAAGCTCACTGTTCTGGCCCTATAGGAAACACAGTAGAGTAGAAGAGTGCTCTTTTCTCTAAAGCAGAGTGTGTTTCTTGTAAGGCAAGCTCGCGTTTATTTCCCAGTCCTAAATGGAGTTGAGTCACATGCAGTTTTTGGTCCTATGAGCAAGAGATGTTTTCTGGTAAGAAGAGTCACTATTGTGCTCCAAATGCCATACACAGTGCAAATAGCACTCACGTCTGTTCCCAGCAAGTACAGTGTATTGGACTGAATAGGAGCTACTGTTCTTGTCAGTTTCCTAAGCAGAGTTTAACTAGATATGGTCCATGTGTGTAGGAAGCACAGTTCTTTTGTTCTTTGCAAGCTCACTGTTTGGACCACATAGGAAACACAGTAGAGTAGAAGAGTGCTCTTTTCTTAAAAGCAGAGTGTGTTTCTTTTAAGGCGAGCTAGCATTTGTTTCCCAGTCCTAAATCGAGTTGAATCACATGCAGTTTCTGGTCCTACGATCAAGAGTTGTTTTCTGGTAAGGAAAGTCACTATTGTGCTCCCATTGCCATACACAGTGCAAATAGCACTGGCGTCTGTTCCCAGCAAGTACAGTGTATTGGACTGAATAGGTACTACTGTTCTTGTCAGTTTCCTAAGCAGAGTTGAACTGTATATGATCCATGTCTGTAGGAAGCACAGTTCTTTTGTTCTGAGCAAGCTCACTGTTTGGACCCCATAGGAAACACAGTAGAGTAGAAGAGTGCTCTTTTCTCTAAAGCAGAGTGTGTTTCTTGTAAGGCGAGCTAGCGTTTGTTTCCCAGTCCTAAATGGAGTTGAATCCCATGCAGTTTCTGGTACTACGAGCAAGAGTTGTTTTCTGGTAAGAAGAGTCACAATGTCACTGCCATTGCCATACACAGGACAAATAGCACTGGCGTCTGTTCGCAGCAAGTACAGTGTATTGGACTGAAGAAGATCTACTGTTCTTGTCAGGTTCCTGGGCAGAATTGAACTAGATATGGCAGTGTGTGTAGGAAGCACAGATCTTTTGTTCAGAGCAAGCTCACTGTTCGGACCCCATTGGAAACACAGTAGAGTAGAAGAGTGCTCTTTTCTCTAAAGCAAAGTGTGTTTCTTGTAAGGCGAGCTCGCGTTTGTTTCCCAGTCCTAAATGGAGTGGAATCACATGCAGTTTCTGGTCCTACGATCAAGAGTTGTTTTATGGTAAGAATAGTCACTATAGCGCTGCCGTTGCCATACACAGGACAAATAGCATTGGCGTCTGTTCGCAGCATGTACAGTGTATTGGACTGAAGAGGATCTACTGTTCTTGTCAGGTTCCTAAGCAGAATTGAACTAGATATGGCCATGTGTGTAGGAAGCACAGTTCTTTTGTTCTGAGCAAGCTCACTGTTCTGGCCCTATAGGAAACACAGTAGAGTAGAAGAGTGCTCTTTTCTCAAAAGCAGAGTGTGTTTCTTGTAAGGCGAGCTTGCGTTTGTTTCCCAGTCCTAAATGGAGTTGAGTCACATGCATTTTTTTTTCCTACGAGCAAGAGTTGTTTTCTTGTATGAAGAGTCACTATTGCGCTCCCATTGCCATACACAGTGCAAATAGCACTCGCGTCTGCTCCCTGCAAGTACAGAGTATTGGACTGAAGAGGAGCTCCTGTTCTTGTCAGTTTCCTAAGCAGAGTTGAACTAGATATGGCCCGTGTGTGTAGGAAGCACAGTTCTTTTGTTCAGAGCAAGCTCACTGTTCGGACCCCATAGGAAACACAGTAGAGTAGAAGAGTGCTCTTTTCTCAAAAGCAGAGTGTGTTTCTTGTAAGGCGAGCTTGCGATTGTTTCCCAGTCCTAAATGGAGTTGAGTCACATGCATTTTTTTTTCCTACGAGCAAGAGTTGTTTTCTTGTATGAAGAGTCACTATTGCGCTCCCATTGCCATACACAGTGCAAATAGCACTCGCGTCTGTTCCCAGCAAGTACAGGGTATCGGACTGAAGAGGAGCTACTGTTCTTGTCAGTTTCCTAAGCAGAGCTGAACTAGATATGGCCCGTGTGTGTAGGAAGCACAGTTCTTTTGTTCTGAGCAAGCTCATTCTTCTAGCTTTATAGGAAACACAGTAGAGTAGAAGAGTGCTCTTTTCTCTAAAGCAAAGTGTGTTTCTTTTAAGGCAAGCTAGCGTTTGTTTCCTTGTCCTAAATGGAGTTGAATCACATGCAGTTTCTGGTCCCATGAGCAAGAGTTGTTTTATGGTAAGAAGAGTCACTATTGCGCTGCCATTGCCATACACAGGACAAATAGCACTGGTGTCTGTTCCCAGCACGTACAGTGTATTGGACTGAAGAGGATCTACTGTTCTTGTCAAGTTCCTAAGCAGAATTGAAATAGATATGGCCGTGTGTGTAGGAAGCACAGTTCTTTTGTTCTGAGCAAGCTCAATGTTCGGAAACCATAGGAAACACAGTAGCGTAGAAGAGTGCTTTTTTCTCAAAAGCAGAGTGTGTTTCATGTAAGGCGAGCTAGCGTTTGTTTCCCAGTACTAAATGGAGTTGAATCACATGCAATTTCTGGTCCTAGGAGCAAGAATTGTTTTCTGGTAAGGAAAGTCACTATTGCGCTCCCATTGCCATACACAGTGCAAATAGCACTCGTGTCCTTTCCCAGCAAGTACAGTGTATTGGACTGAAGAGGAGCTACTGTTCTTGTCAGTTCCCTAAGCAGAGTTGAACTAGATATGGCCTGTGTGTGTAGGAAGCACAGTTCTTATGTTCTGAGCAAGCTCACTGTCCGGCACAATAGGAAACACAGTAGAGTAGAAGAGTGCTCTTTTCTCAAAAGCAGAGTGTGTTTCTTGTAAGGTGAGCTAGCGTTTGTTTCCTAGTCCTAAATGGAGTTGAATCACATGCAGTTTCTGGTCCTATGAACAAGAGTTGTTTTCTGGTAAGGAAAGTCACATTGCGCTCCCATTGCCATACACAGTGCAAATAGCACTAGTGTCTGTTCCCAGCAAGTACAGTGTATTGGACTGAATAGGTGCTACTGTTCTTGTCAGTTTCCTAAGCAGAGTTGAACTAGATATGGCCCGTGTGTGTAGTAA
The DNA here is from genome assembly GCF_949786415.1 of Peromyscus eremicus. Taxonomy (NCBI): domain Eukaryota; kingdom Metazoa; phylum Chordata; class Mammalia; order Rodentia; family Cricetidae; genus Peromyscus; species Peromyscus eremicus. The sequence goes on along the minus strand of NW_026737600.1, from coordinate 6,660 downwards.
GCACAGTTCATTTGTTCTGAGCAAGCTCACTGTTTGGACCCCAAAGGATACACAGTAGAGTAGAAAAGTGCTCTTTTCTCTAAAGAAGAGTGTGTTTCTTGTAAGGCGAGCTAGCATTTGTTTCGCAGTCCTAAATGGAGTTGAATCCCATGCAGTTTCTGGTACTACAAGCAAGAATTTTTTTCTGGTAAGAAGAGTCACTATTGCGCTGCCATTGCCATACACAGGACAAATAGCACTGGCCTCTGTTCGCAGCAAATACAGTGTATTGGACTGAAGAGGATCTACTGTTCTTTTCAGGTTCCTAAGCAGAATTGAACTAGATATGGCCGTGTGTAGGAAGCACAGTTCTTTTGTTCTGAGCAAGCTCACTGTTCGGACCACATACGAAACACAGTAGAGTAGAAGAGTGCTCTTTTCTCTAAAGCAGAGTGTGTTTCATGTAAGGCGAGCTAGCGTTTGTTTCCCAGTCCTAAATGGAGTTGAGTCACAGGCAGTTTTTGGTCCTACGAGCAAGAGTTGTTTTATGGAAAGAACAGTCACTATTGCGCTGCCATTGCCATACACTGGACAAGTAGCACTGGCGTCTGTTCCTAGCAAGTACAGTGTATCGGACTGAAGAGGAGCTACTGTTCTTGTCAGTTTCCTAAGCAGAGTTGAACTAGATATGGCCCGTGTGTTTAGGAAGCACAGTTCTTATGTTCTGAGCAAGCTCACTGTTCTGGCCCTATAGGAAACACAGTAGAGTAGATGAGTGCTCTTTTCTCTAAAGCAGAGTGTGTTTCTTGTAAGGCGAGCTAGCGTTTGTTTCCTAGCTCTAAATGGAGTTGAATCACATGCAGTTTCTGGTCCTACGAACAAGAGTTGTTTTCTGGTAAGGAAAGTCACTATTGCGCTCCCATTGCCATACACAGTGCAAATAGCACTGGCGTAGGTTCACATCAAGTACAGTGTATTGGACTGAAGAGGATCTACTGTTCTTGTCAGGTTCCTAAGCAGAATTGAACTAGATATGGCCGTGTGTGTAGGAAGCACAGATCTTTTGTTCTGAGAAAGCTCACTGTTCGGACCCCATAGGAAACACAGTTGAGTAAAAGAGTGCTCTTTTCTCTAAAGCAGAGTGTGTTTCTTGTAAGGCGAGCTCGCGTTTGTTTCCCAGTCCTAAATGGAGTTGAGTCACAGGCAGTTTTTGGTCCTACGAGCAAGAGTTGTTTTCTGGTAAGCAGAGTCACTATTGCGCTCCCATTGCCATACACAGTGCAAATAGCACTCCCGTCTGTTCCCAGCAACTACATTTATCGGAAGGAAGAGGAGCTACTATTCTTGTCAGTTTCCTAAGCAGAGTTGAACTAGATATGGCCGTGTGTGTAGGAAGCACAGTTCTTATGTTCTGAGCAAGCTCACTGTTCTGGCCCTATAGGAAACACAGTAGAGTAGAAGAGTGCTCTTTTCTCAAAAGCAGAGTGTGTTTCTTGTAAGGCGAGCTAGCGTTTGTTTCCCAGTCCTAAATGGAGTTGAATCACATGCAGTTTCTGGTCCTACGAGCAAGAGTTGTTTTCTGGTGAGGAAAGTCACTATTGCGCTGCCATTGCCATACACAGTGCAAATAGCACTCGCGTCTGTTCCCAGCAAGTACAGTATATCGGACTGAAGAGGAGCTGCTGTTCTTGTCAGTTTCCTAAGCAGAATTGAACTAGATATGGCCGTGTGTATAGGAAGCACAGTTCTTTTGTTCTGAGCAAGCTCACTGTTCTGGCCCTATAAGAAACACAGTAGAGTAGATGAGTGCTCTTTTTTCAAAAGCAGAGTGGGTTTCTTGTAAGGCGAGCTAGCGTTTGTTTCCTAGTCCTAAATGGAGTTGAATCCCATGCAGTTTCTGGTCCTACGAACAAGAGTTGTTTTCTGGTAAGGAAAGTCACTATTGAGCTCCCTTTGCCATAAACAGTGCAAACAGCACTCGCGTCTTTTCCCAGCAATTACAGTGTATCGGACTGAAGAGGAGCTACTGTTCTTGTCAGTTTCCTAAGCAGAGTTGAACTAGATATGGCCCGTGTGTTTAGGAAGCACAGTTATTATGTTCTGAGCAAGCTCACTGTTCTGGCCCTACAGGAAACACAGTAGAGTAGAAGAGTGCTCTTTTCTCTAAAGCAGAGTGTGTTTCTTGTAAGGCAAGCTCGCGTTTGTTTCCCAGTCCTAAATGGAGTTGAGTCACATGCAGTTTGTTGTCCTACGAGCAAGAGATGTTTTCTGGTAAGAAGAGTCACTATTGTGCTCCAAATGAAATACACAGTGCAAATAGCACTCGCATCTGTTCCCTGCAAGTACAGTGTATTGGACTGAATAGGAGCTACTGTTCTTGTCAGTTTCCTAAGCAGAGTTTAACTAGATATTGTCCATGTGTGTACGAAGCACAGTTATTATGTTCTGAGAAAGCTCACTGTTCTGGCCCTATAGGAAACACAGTAGAGTAGAAGAGTGCTCTTTTCTCTAAAGCAGAGTGTGTTTCTTGTAAGGCGAGCTTGCGTTTGTTTCCCAGTCCTAAATGGAGTTGAATCACATGCAGTTTTTGGTCCTACGAACAAGAGTTGTTTTCTGGTAAGGAAAGTCACTATTGCACTCCCATTGCCATACACACTGCAATTAGCACTCGCGTCTGTTTCCAGCAAGTACAGTGTATTGGACTGAATAGTAGCTACTGTTCTTGTCAGTTTCGTAAGCAGAGTTGAGCTAGATATGGCCCGTGTGTAGGAAGCACAGTTCTTTTGTTCTGAGCAAGCTCACTGTTTGGACCCCATAGGAAACACAGTAGAGTAGAAGAGTGCTCTTTTCTCTAAAGCAGAGTGTGTTTCTTGTAAGGCGAGCTAGCGTTTGTTTCCCAGTCCTAAATGGAGTTGAATCACTTGCAGTTTCTGGTCCTACGAGCAAGAGTTGTTTTCTGGTAAGAAGAGTCACTATTGCGCTGCCATTACCATACACAGGACAAATAGCACTGGGGTCTGTTCCCAGCAAGTACAGTGTATTGGACTGAAGAGGATCTACTGTTCTTGTCAGTTTCCTAAGCAGAGTTGAACTAGGTATGGCCCGTGTGTGTAGGAAGCACAATTCTTATGTTCTGAGCAAACTCACTGTTCTGGCCCTATAGGAAGCACAGTAGAGTAGATGAGTGCTCTTTTTCTCTAAAGCAGAGTGTGTTTCTTGTAAGGCAAGCTAGCGTTTGTTTCCTAGATCTAAATGGAGTTGAATCACATGCAGTTTCTGGTCCTACGAACAAGAGTTGTTTTCTGGTAACGAAAGTCACTATTGCGCTCCCATTGCCATACACAGTGCAAATAGCACTGGCGTAGGTTCGCAGCAAGTACTGTGTATTGGACTGAAGAGGAGCTACTGTTCTTGTCAGGTTCCTAAGCAGAATTGAACTAGATATGGCTGTGTGTGTAGGAAGCACAGATCTGTTGTTCTGAGAAAGCTCTCTGTTCGGACACCATAGGAAACACAGTTGAGTAAAAGAGTCCTCTTTTCTCTAAAGCAGAGTGTGTTTCTTGTAAGGTGAGCTCACATTCGTTTCCCAGTACTAAATGGAGTTGAGTCACAGGCAGTTTTTGGTCCTATGAGCAAGAGTTGTTTTCTGGTAAGAAGAGTCACTATTGCGCTCCAAATGCCATAAACAGTGCAAATAGCACTCGCGAGTGTTCCCAGCAAGTACAGTGTATTGGACTGAATAGGATCTACTGTTCTTCTCAGTTTCCTAAGCAGAGTTGAACTAGATCTGGCCCCTGTGTAGGAAGCACAGTTCTTTTGTTCTGAGCAAGCTCACTGTTCTGGCCCTATAAGAAACACAGTAGAGTAGAAGAGTGCTCTTTTCTCTAAAGCAGAGTGTGTTTCCTGTAAGGCGAGCTAGTGTTTGTTTCCCAGTCCTAAATGGAGTTGAATCACATGCAGTTTCTGGTCCTACGAGCAAGAGTTGTTTTATGGATAGAAGAGTCACTATTGCGCTGCCATTGCCATACACAGGACAAATAGCACTGGTGTCTGTTCCCAGCAAGTACAGTGTATTGGACTGAAGAGGATCTACTGTTCTTGTCAGGTTCCTAAGCAGAATTGAACTAGATATGGCCGTGTGTGTAGGAAGCACAGTTCTTTTGTTCTGAGCAAGCTCACTTTTCGGACACCATAGGAAACACAGTAGAGTAGAAGAATGCTCTTTTCTCAAAAGCAGAGTGTGTTTCTTGTAAGGCGAGCTAGGATTTGTTTCCCACTCCTAAATGGAGTTGAATCACATGCAGTTTCTGGTCCTACGAGCAAGAGTTGTTTTCTGGTAAGGAAAGTCACTATTGTGCTCCCATTGCCATACACAGGACAAATAGCACTGGCGTCTATTCCCAGCAAGTACAGTGTATTGGACTGAAGAGGATCTACTGTTCTTGTCAGGTTTTTAAGCAGAATTGAACTAGATATGGCCGTGTGTGTAGGAAGCACAGTTCTTTTGTTCTGAGCAAGCCCACTGTTCTGGCCCTATAGGAAACACAGTAGAGTAGATGAGTGCTCTTTTCTCTAAAGCACAGTGTGTTTCTTGTAAGGCGAGCTAGCGTTTGTTTCCTAGCTCTAAATGGAGTTGAATCACATGCAGTTTCTGGTCCTACGAACAAGAGTTGTTTTCTGGTAATGAAAGTCACTATTGCGCTCCCATTGCCATACACAGTGCAAATAGCCCTCGCGTATGTTCCCAGCAAGTACAGTGTATTGGACTGAATAGGTGCTACTGTTCTTGTCAGTTTCCTAAGCAGAGTTGAACTAGATATGGCCCGTGTGTCTAGGAAGCACAGTTCATTTGTTCTGAGCAAGCTCACTGTTTGGACCCCAAAGGATACACAGTAGAGTCGAAGAGTGCTCTTTACTCTAAAGAAGAGTGTGTTTATTGTAAGACCAGCTAGCATTTGTTTCGCAGTCCTAAATGGAGATGAATCCCATGCAGTTTCTGGTACTACAAGCAAGAGTTTTTTTCTGGTAAGAAGAGTCACTATTGCGTTGCCATTGCCATACACAGGACAAATAGCACTGGCCTCTGTTCGCAGCAAATACAGTGTAATGGACTGAAGAGGATCTACTGTTCTTGTCAGGTTCCTAAGCAGAATTGAACTAGATATGGCCGTGTGTAGGAAGCACAGTTCTTTTGTTCTGAGCAAGCTCACTGTTCGGACCACATACGAAACACAGTAGAGTAGAAGAGTGCTCTTTTCTCTAAAGCATAGTGTGTTTCTTGTAAGGCGAGCTAGCATTTGTTTCGCAGTCCTAAATGGAGATGAATCCCATGCAGTTTCTGGTACTACAAGCAAGAGTTGTTTTCCGGTAAGAAGAGTCACTATTGCGCTCCAAATGCCATACACAGTGCAAATAGCACTCGCGTCTGTTCCCAGCAAGTACAGTTTATCAGACTGAAGAGGAGCTACTGTTCTTGTCAGTTTCCTAGGCAGAGTTGAACTAGATATGGCCCGTGTGTGGGAAGCGCAGTTCTTTTGTTCTGAGCAAGCTCACTGTTCTGGCCCTTTAGGAAACAGTAGAGTAGATGAGTGCTCTTTTCTCTAAAGCAGAGTGTGTTTCTTGTAAGGCGAGCTAGCGTTTGTTTCCCAGTCCTAAATGGAGTTGAATCACATGCAGTTTCTGGTCCTATGAGCAAGAGTTTTTTTATGGTAAGAAGAGTCACTATTGCCTTGCCATTGCCATACACAGGACAAATAGCACTGGCGTCTCTTCAAGCAAGTACAGTGTATTGGACTGAAGAGGATCTACTGTTCTTGTCAGGTTCCTAAGCAGAATTGAACTAGATATGGCCGTGTGTGTAGGAAGCACAGTTCTTTTGTTTGAGCAAGCTCAATGTTCGGACCCCATAGGAAACACAGTAGAGTAGAAGAGTGCTCTTTTCTCAAAAGCAGAGAGTTTTTCTTGTAAGGCGAGCTAGCGTTTGTTTCCCAGTCCTAAATGGAGTTGAATCAAATGCAGTTTCTGGTACTACGAGCAAGAGTTGTTTTCTGGTAAGGAAAGTCACTATTGCACTCCCATTGCCATACACAGTGCAAATAGCACTCGCGTCTGTTCCCAGCAAGTACAGTGTATCGGAAGGAAGAGGAGCTACTGTTCTTGTCAGTTTCCTAAGCAGAGTTGAACTAGATATGGCCCGCGTGTGTAGGAAGCACAGTTCTTATGTCCTGAGCAAGCTCACTTTTCTGGCCCTATAGGAAACACAGTAGTGTAGAAGAGTGCTCTTTTCTCAAAAGCAGAGTGTGTTTCTTTTAAGGCGAGCTAGCGTTTCTTTCCCTGTTCTAAATGGAGTTGAATCAAATGCAGTTTCTGGTACTACGAGCACGAGTTGTTTTATGGTAAGAATAGTCACTATTGCGCTGCCATTGCCATACACAGGACAAATAGCACTGGCGTCTGTTCCCAGGAAGTACAGTGTATTGGACTGAAGAGGATCTACTGTTCTTGTCTGGTTCCTAAGCAGAATTGAACTAGATATGGCCGTGTGTGTAGGAAGCACAGTTCTTTGGTTCTGAGCAAGCCCAATGTTCTGGCCCTATAGGAAACACAGTAGAGTAGAAGAGTGCTCTTTTCGCTAAAGCAGAGTGTGTTGATTTTAAGGCGAGCTAGCGTTTGTTTCCCAGT
>NW_026737599.1:0-36287 GCF_949786415.1 Peromyscus eremicus | reverse complement strand
GATCTTGGAGAAGGGGGCCTTCCCAATGACTCTGAGATACCACCTTACACCTGTCAGGATGGCTAAGATCAAAAACAAGGAAGACACCTTATGCAGGAGAGGATGTGGAGCTAGGGGAACTCTCTTCCACTGCTAGTGAGAATGCAAACTTTTACAACCACTTTGGAAATCAATATGGTGCTTTCTTAGAAAATTGGGAATCAATCTCCCCAAGATCCAGCTATACCACTCTTGGGCATATACCCAAGGAATGCCCAATCATACCACAAGAGCACTTGCTCAGCTATGTTCATATCAGCACTATTTACAATAGCCAGAACCTGGAAACAACCTAGATGCCCTTCAACTGAAGAATGGATAAATAAAATGTGGTACATATACACAATGGAATACTACTCAGAAGAGAAAAACAATGACATCATGAGGTTTGCAGGAAAATGGATGGATCTAGAAAAAAATCATCCTGAGTGAGGTAACCCAGACTCAGAAAGACAAACATGGTATGTACTCACTCATAGGAGGATACCAGATGTGGAACAAGGATGACTGGACTGCTGCTCACATCACCAGGGAGGCTACCTGGAAAACAGGACCCCAAGAAAGACACAGGGATCACCCAATGACAGAGAAATGGATAAGATCTACATGAACAATCTGGACATGAGTGGGGGTAATGAAGGGTGAGGGTTCAGGGAAAGAGAGTTTGGGGGAGTGGGAGATCCCAGCTGGATCAACAACAGAGAGGGAGAACAAGGAATAAGAGACCATGGTAAATGAAGACCACATGAGAATAGGAAGAAGCAAAGTGCTAGAGAGGCCCACAGAAATCCACAAAGATACCCCCAAAATAGACTGCTGGCAATGGTCGAGAGACAGCCCAAACTGACCTACTCGTGATGGGATGGCCAAACACCCTAATTGTCGTGCTAGAAACCCCATCCAAAGACTGAGGGAACTGGATGCAGAGATCCATGGCTTGGCCCCGGGTGGAGCTCTGGGAGTCCAATTAGCGAGAAAGCAGAGGGTTTATATGAGCAAGAATTGTTGAGATCAATGTTAGATAAAGCACAGGGACAAATAGCCAAACAAATGGAAACACATGAACTATGAACCAATGACTGAGGGGCCCCCAAGTGGATCAGGCCCTCTGAATGGGTGAGATAGTCGATTGGCTTGATGTGTTTGGGAGGCATCCAGGCAGTGGGACCGGGGCCTGTGCTCATTGCATGAGTTGGCTGTTTGAAACCTGGGGCTTATACAGGGTTGCTTGGCTCGGGCTGGGAGGAGGGGACTGGACCTGCCTGGACTACCTCGGGGGAGGCTTGTCCTGGAGGAGGTAGAAATAGGGGGTAGGCTGGGGGGAAGGGGAGGCAGGTGGGAGGGAGGAGAACAAAGGAATCCATAGCTGATATGTAGAACTGAATTGTACTGTAAAATAAAATTAAATTAAATTAAAAAAATTAGCAACTCATGAAAATCTAATATCCAAAATATACATATTGAACTCAAGAAATTAAATGACACAATAATTCTCACCTGATAAAGAACTTATATCTAAAGTACATATATTCAAATAAAGAAATCAAATAAATAAACAAAATTTCTCATCTGATGAGAAATTATGTCTAATATCCATATTATTTACTGAACACTAGAAATTAAATAAAAAATATTGTCATCTGATAAAAGTCCAATATCAAAAATATTATATAAAACACTAGAAATCAAATAATAAAACAAATATTCTCATCTGATGAAGGTCTAATATCTAAATTAAACCTGTTGAACAGAAGAAATCAGATAAATAAAATAACAATTTTCATCATAGAAATGTCGAATATAAAAAATATACATATTGAACACAGATATCATTAATCAATTAAAAATTCTCACCTGATAAAGGTGCAATATCCAAAATATACATATCGAACATAACTAGCTAAATAAAAAAATTCTCATCTGATAAATGTCTTATATTGAAAATATACATATTGAATTTAATTAGATAAATAACACCAAAAAAATCACATCTGATAAAGGTCTACATCCAAAATATACATATTGAATGCAAGAAATAAAACAATAATTGTCACCTGATAAAGGTCTAATATCCAAAATATACATATTGAACTGAAGAAATGCGATCAATAAAACAAAAACTTTCATCAGATACAGGTCTAATATCCAAAATATACATGTTGAATACAAGATATCAGACAATATAACAAAAATTAACATCTGACAAATGTCTAATATCCAATGTATACATATAGAATGCAGTATACCATATAAATAAAACAAAAATTCTCACCTGATAAAGTATTAATACCAAAATATGCATGCTGGACACAAGAAATCAAATATATAAAACAAAAATTCTCATCTGATAAAGGTCTAATATCCAAAATACACATATTGAACTTAATAAGATAAATAAAACAAAAATTATCATCTTTTAAACATTTAATGTCCAAAATATACATACTTAACACAAGAAATGAAATAAAACAAAAATTCTGATCTGATAAAGGTCTAATATAAAAAATGTACATAGTGAACACAAGAAATCACATGAATAAAACAAAAACCTCATCTGTTAAGGGTCTAATATCCAAAATATACATATTGAACACAAAAAATTCCAACGAAACAAATGAAAATTCTAAATTGATAAAGGTCTAATATCAAAGAATGCATATTGCACAGAAGAAATTAGATAAATACAACAAAAATTCTCATCTGATAAATGTCTAATATTCAAAATATACATACTGAACACAAGAAATTAAATAAAACAAAAAATTCTCATCTGAAAAAGGTCTAATAACCAAAATATACATATTGAACATAATAAGGTAAATAAAATAAAAATTCTCATCTGTTAATGGTATAATGTCCAAAATATAAATACTAAGCACAAGAAATTAAATAAAACAAAAATTCTCATCTGATAAAGGCCTAATATCCCAAATATATGTATTGAATAAAAGAAATCATACAAATAAAACAAAAATTCTCCTCTGAAATTGGTCTTATATCCAAAATATACATATTGAACATAATTAGATAAATAAAACAAAAATTCTCATCTCATAAAGGTCTAATATCAAAAATATACATAGTAAACACAAGAAATCAGATAAATAAAAGGAAAATTCTCATTTGATAAAGGTCTAATATCCAAAATACATACATTGAACACAAGAAATCAGATAAATAAAATGAAAATTATCCTCTGATAAAGGTCTAATATCAAAAATATACATACTGAACACAGAAATTAAATAAAACAAAAATTCTCACCTGAAGAAAACTATTAACCAAATTTATATACTGAATAAGGATATCAAATATATAAAACAAAATAATCTCACTTTATGAAAGTCTAATATGCAAAATATACCTATAGAATATAATTAGAAAATTAAAACAAATTTTTTCATTTGAAAGAAGTCTAATATCCAAAATATACACACGGAACACAAGAAATTAAATAAAACAAAAATTATCACCTGATAATTGTCATTATCCAAAATATACAAAATTGAAAACTAGAAATCAGGTAAATAAAAGAAAATTCTCATTTGATAAAAGACTAATATCAAAAGTATACTTATTGAACACAAGAAATTAAACAAAACAAATATTCTCACATGATAGAGGACTGATATCCAAAATAAACATATTTAACACAAAGAATCACATAAATAAAATGAAAATTCTTATCTTATAATAGTCTATTATACAAAATATACATATTGAACAGAAGACAATAGATAAATGAAACAAATATTCTCATCTGATAAGGGTCTAATTAAAAAATATACATACTGTACACAAGAAATCAGATAAATAAAACAAAAATTCTGATCTGATATAGGTCAAATATCCAAAATATCCATGATGAACACTAGAAATTAAATAAAATCAAAATTCTTACTTGATAAAGGTCTAATATCCACAATATACATACTGAACACAAGAAATTAAATAAAACAAAAATTCCCAACTGATAAAGGTCTAACATCCAAAATATACATACTGAACATAATTAGATAAATAAAACAAAAAATCTTCAGATAAAGGTCTAATATCCATAAATATACATATTGAACACAAGAATTCAGATAAATAAAAAAATTCTCATCTGATAAATGTATAATATCCAAAATATAAATTGAACACAATAAATAAGAAAAAAACAAAAATTATCAGCAGTAAGTCTAATATCCAAAATATACATATTGAACACAAGAAAACAGACAAATAAAACAAAAATTCTGATCTGATAAAGGTCTAATATCCAAAACAGACATATTGAACATAATTGGATAAATAAAAGAAAAATTCTCATCTTATTAAGGTATAATATCAAAAATATACATACGGAACACAAGAAATCAGATAATTTAAATGAAAATTCTTGTCTGATAAAGGTGTAATATCCAAAATTATGCATACTGAACACAAGAATCAAATATATAAAACAAAAAATTTCATTTGAGAGATGTCTCATATCCAATATATACATATTGAACATAATTAGATAAATAAACAAAAATTCTTATCTGATAAAAGTCTAATATCCACAATATATTTACTGAACACAATAAATTAAATAAAACAGTAGTTCTCACCTGAGAAAAAACTAATATCCAAAATATGCATACTGAACACAAGAAATCAAATATATTAAAAAAAATTCTCATTTAATAGAGGTCTAATATCCAAATATACAGTTTGAACAAAGGAAATCAGATAAATAAAAGAAAAATTTTCATGTGATAAAATTTTAATATCCAAAATACACATATTGAACAAAATAAATGAGAAAAAAACAACAATTATTAGAGGTAGGTCTAATATTCAAATATACATATTGAACATATTTAGATAAATGAAAACAAAAATTCTCATTGGATAAAAGTTTAATATCCAAGCCGTGCAGTGGTGCCGCAGGCCTTTAATCCCAGCACTCGGGAGGCAGAGTCAGGCAGATCTCTGTGAGTTCGAGGCCAGCCTGGTCTACAAAGTGAGTTCCAGGAAAGGCGCAAAGCTACACAGGGAAACCCTGTTTCGAAAAAAAAATAAAAATAAAAAAAGTCTAATATCTAAAACATAGATATTGAAAACAGGATACCAGATAAATAAAACAAAATTTCTCATCTGATCAAGATCTAATGACAAGTATATATATTGAACACAAGAAATCAGATAAATAAAACAAAAATTCTCATCTGATAAAAGTCTAATATCCAAAATATATGTATTAAACACAAGAGATTAAATAAAACAAAAATTCTCACCTGAGAAAGAACTAATATCCAAAATATGCATGCTGAACACATGGTATCAGATAAATAAATCAAGAATTCTAACCTGATAAAGGTCTAATATTCAAAATATACAAAAAAAACACAAGAAATCAGAAAATCAAAACAAAATTCTCATGTGATAAAGGTTTAATATGAAAAATGTATTTATTGAACACAAGAAATTAAACAAAACAAAACTTCTGTTCTGATAATGGTCTAATATAAAAATATACCTATTGAACACAAGAAATCAGACAAAAGAAGAATTCTCATCTGATAAAGGTATCTTTATAGGCATTTCCTTCTTTAGGTTGTGAAAGTTTTCTTCTATGATTTTGTTGAATATATTTTCTGTGCCTTTGAGTTGGTATTCTTTTTGTTCTTCTATCCCTATTATTCTTAGGTTTGGTCTTTTTATGGTGTCCCAAATTTCTTGACATTTTGGGTCATGACTTTGTTGGCTTTAGGGTTTTCTTTGACTGATGAATCTATTTCCTCTACCGTATCTTCAACACCAGAGATCCGCTCTTCCATCTCTTGCACTCTGTTGGTTATGCTTGCATCTGTAGTTCCTGTTCATTTATTCAGATTTACACTTCCAGCATTTCCTCAATTTGTGTCTTCTTTGTCTCCATTTCAGTCGGGCAGCAGACCTCCTGCAGACAGATCAGACTACCACCATCCCCCATGAGACCCTGTAACAAAGCCCCACCTCCCCCCATCCCACCCATCCTTCGAGACTGCAACTGTTCCCTGAGACAGAGATGGCCAAGACCCGATTGGACTAAGAGGTGAGTATTTATCCTCAATCCTGAACACCACAGCCCCTAGGTTTTGGGCCCAGGGGCACAACCCTGCACCACTACACCACTACCCATTGCAGTCCCAGTTTCGGGCCAGTTGACAGGCAGACCTACTGCAGGCAGTTCAGACTACCACCATCCCCCACCAGACCTTGTAACTCACAAGTCCCACACCTCCCAACCCACCTGTGTGCCAAGATTACAACTACTCCCTGAGACAGAGCCCACAAGGGCCAATTGGACTAAGAGCTTCTCCCTGAGACAAACAGTCCATCAGAACCCAAGAGCTCCATCAGAACCCAAGAGCTCCCACTGGACCAAGAGTATTGATCCGACTGAGAGAGCCTCCCTCAGAAACAGACACCGCTTGCACCAAGTGGAGAAAGAGATGGATAGAGGCCAGTGCAAAAGTACAGTCAACAACAAAAAACACACCATGGTTCCATCAGAACCTACACCAGCAAGACCTGAACATCTCAACACAGAGAAAACAGAAGAAATCGACCTTAAAAATGACCTTAAGAAGATGATAGAAATCTTTAAAGAGGAAATGAAAAATTCCCTTAAAGAGTTAGAGGAAAAAATCAAACAAAAAATGTGAAGCAATCAGTAAATCCCTTGAAAGCCAAAAAAAAGCAATTAAATATTTGAGGGAAACAGCTCAAGATTTGAAATCTGATTTCTCATTTTCCATATGTATATTTTTGCATGTAGACATTTATTAGATGAGAATTTTTGTTTTATTTAATTTCTTGCATTCAATATGTATATTTTGGTTATTAAACCTTTATCAGATAAGAATTTTTGTGTTGTGTATATGATTTCTTGTGTTATATATATATATATATATATATATATATATATATATATATATATATATATATTGGATACTAGATCTTTATCAGATTAAAATTTTTGTTTTATTTAATTTCTTGAGTTCAATATGTAATTTTCAACATTAGAAGTTTATCAGATTAGGATTTTTGTTTAATTTATCTAATTATGTTACATTTATCAGATGAGGATTTCTGTTTTATTTATCTGATTTCTAGTGTTCAGTATTTATATTTTGGCTTAGTCCTTTATCAGATGAGAAGTTTTGTTTTATTTATCTGATTTCTTGTGTTCACTATGTATATTTTGGATATTAGAACTTTATCAGATGCAAATTTTTGTTTTATTTATCTGACGTCTAGTATACAATATGTATATTTCTGATATTAGACCTTTATTAGGTGAGAATTTTTTTATTTATCTAATTATGTTTGATGTGTATATTTGGGATAGTAGACCTTTATCATATGAGAATTTTTGTTTCATTTAATATCTGTGTTCAAATTGTATATTATGGATAGTAGACCTCTATCAGATGAGAATTTTCATTTTATTTATATTATTTATTGTGTTCAATATGTATATTTTGGATATTAGACCTTTATTACTTGAGAAATTTTGTTTTAATTAATTTCTTGTGTTCTGTATGTATATTTTGGATACTAGAAATTTATCGTGTGATAATTTTTTGTTTTATTTATGTTATCACGTTCAATGTGTATACTTTGGGTATTAGAACATTATCAAATGATTTTTTTTAATTTATCTGACTTCTTAGGATCAATGTGTATATTTTTGATTTTAGACTTTTATCAGATGAGAATTTTTGTTTTATTTATCTGATTTCCAGTGTTCAATGTGTATATTTTTGATATTAGACCTCTAAAAGATGAGAATTTTTGTTTTATTTAATTTATTGTGTTAAATGAAAATATTTTGGATATTAGACTTTTATCAGATGAGATTTTTTGTTTTATTTGTCTGATTTCTTGTCTTCATTCTGTATGTTATGGTATTAGACCTTTATCAGATGAGATTTTTTGTTTTATTTATTTGATTTCTTGAGTTCTATATGTATATTTTGGATATTAGACCTTTATCTGATGACAATATCTGTTTTATTTACCTGATTTCTTGTGTTCAATATGTATATTTTAGATATTGTGTTCAATATGTATATTTTTGGTTTTAGACCTTTATCAGATGAGAATTTTTGTATTTTTATGTGATTTCTTGTGTTGAGTATGTATATTTTTGATATTAGATCTTTATTAGTTAAGAATTTTTGTTTTATTTCCTTGGTTTCTTGGATTTGATTATGAATATTTTAGAAATCAGTACTTTATCAGATGAGAGTTTTTGTTTTCTTTACCTGATTTCTTGTGTTCTGTATGTATATTTTGGATATGAGACCTTTATCAGAAGAGAATTTAGTTTTATTTTATTTCTTGTGTTCTTTAATTATATTTTTGATATTTGAGCTTTATCACATGAAAATTTTGTTTTCTATTTCTGATTTTTTTCTGTTCTATATGTATATTTTGGATATTAGAAAATTATCAGATGATAATTTTTGTTTTATTTATCTAATTATATTTGGTATGTATATTTTGGAAATTAGACCCTAATCAAGTGAGAATTTTTGATTAATTTATCTGATTTCTTTGGTTCAATGTGTATATTTAGGATTTTAGACCTTTATCAGATATGAATTTTTGTTTGATTTATCTGATTTCTTGTGTTCAACATGTATATTTTGGATATAAGACTTATATCAGATGAGAATTTTTTATATATAGATGATGTCTTGTGTTCAATATGTATAGTTTAGGTATTAGACCTTTATCACATGAGAATTTTTGTTTTATTTAACTAATTATGTTCAATATGTATATTTTGGATATTAGACTATTGTCAGATGAGAGATTTTGTTTTATTTTTCTGATTTCTTGTGTTCTATAAGTATATTTTAGATAGTAGAACTTTACTGGTGAGAATGTTTGTTTTATCTAATTTCTTGTGTTCCATATGTATATTTCTTTTCTTTATTAAGAAATTTTCTACTCACTCTATATACCACCCAGAGTCCCATCTCCTCCCTCTTCCCATCTCCGAAACCTACAGCCCAAGCCACTCCATATCTGCACATCCCTCAAATCAAGGTCTTCCATGTGGAGTCAGTAGAGCCCTGCACACTGAGCCTAGACAGGTCCAAGCCCTTTCCCACTGTACCAAGGCTGTGCAGGGCACCACACTATAGGCACCGGATACCTAAAGCCCTGCCCATGTAGCAGGAATGGATTCTGATCCCCCTGCCTGGGTGTTCCCCAAACAGTTTGAGCCAAACAACCATCTTCCATATCCAGAAGGCCTAGTCCAGTTCCATTGGGGCTCCACAGCCACCAGTCCACACAGTCCACAGTTCATGGACTCCCATTAGTGTGGCCGGTCATCTCTGCACATCCTCCCATCATGATCTCGACGTCCCTTGTCTGCAGTATCTCTCCTCTCTCTCATCAATTGGATTCCCAGAGCTCAGCCTGGTGCCTGGCCGTGAATCTATGTATCTGTCTCTATCAGTCACTGGACAAAGGCTCTATGATGACAGCTAGGTTATTCACTAGACTGGTCACCAGAGTAGACTGGTCCAGGCACCCTCTGGACCACTGCCAGCAGACCAAGGTGGGATCAACCTTGTGGATTCCTGAAAGCCTCCCCAGCATCCTGCCTTTTCCTATTCCCATGATGTCCTCATCTATCATGGTATCTTCCTCCCTGCCCTCCCATTCTGTCCCTGTTCCAGCTTGACCCTCCCATTTCCCTATGTTCTCATCCCCCACTCCTCACCCTCTGCCACCCCCCCCACACACCCAGTCCACTCATGTAGATCTCATCCACTTCTCCTTCACAAGATCATCCATGTGTCCCTCCTAGGGTCTTTTCCTGTTAGCTAGCCTCTCTGGAGTTGTGGGTTGCAGTCTGGCCATCCTTTCCCTCACATCTGGTATCTACTTATGAGTGAGTACATACTATGTTTGTCCTTCTGAGTCTGGGTTACTTCACTCAAGATGATATTTTCTAGTTCCATCCATTTGCCTGCAAATTTCATGATATCATTGTTTTTTACTGCTGTATATATTATTTACTAGGGTATATATTA
Source organism: Peromyscus eremicus (assembly GCF_949786415.1). NCBI lineage: Eukaryota > Metazoa > Chordata > Mammalia > Rodentia > Cricetidae > Peromyscus > Peromyscus eremicus. The sequence continues at coordinate 26,175 of NW_026737599.1, read as the reverse complement.
TTTACCATTTATATTTACCATTGTATATATGTGCCACATTTTCTTTATCCATTCTTCAGTTGAGGGGCCTACCGCTGATAATTTTTCTTATTTTCTAAAAATAGTATTCAATATGTATATTTTAGATATTAGACTTTTATCAGATAGGAATTTTTTATTTATCTGATTTCATGTGTTTAATATGTATATTTTTGATATTAGACATTTATCAGTTGAGAATTTTTGCTTATTTATCTAGTATCTTGTGTTCCAAATGCAGATTTTTGATATGAGACCTTTATCAGATGAGAATTTTCATTTTATTTATCTAATTTCCAATGTACAATATGTATATTTTGTATATTAGATCTTTAACACATGAAAGTATTTGCTTTATTTATCAGATATCTTGTGTTCAATATGAATGTTTTGGATATTAGACCTTGATCAGATGAGAATTTTTGTTTTATGTATTTGATTTCTTGTATTCAGCATGCATATTTTCAATATTAGTTCTTTATCATGTGAGAATTTTTGTTTTATTTATTTTTTGTGTTCAATATGTATATATATGATATTGGACCTCTATCAGATGACAATTTTTATTTATCTAATTTCTTGTGTTGGATACACATATTTTTGATATTAGACCTTTATCATGTGAGAATTTTTGTTTTTTTTATCTGGTATGCTGTGTTTACTATGTATGTTTTGGATGTTAGACCTTTGTCAGGTGAGAATTTTTGTTTTATTTATCTAATTATGTTCAATATGTATATTTTGGATATTAGACATTTATCAGGTGAGAATTTTTGTTTTATGTATATATTGATTTCTTGTGTTCAGTATGCATATTTTTTATATTAGTTCGTTATGAGATCCAAATTTTTGTTTTTTTAATTTCATGTGTTTAGTAAGTATATTTTGAATATTAGACTTTTATCAGATGAGAATTTTTGTTTTATAAATTTGATTTCTTGTGTTCATATGTATATTTTCGATATTACTTCTTTATCAGGTGAGAATTTTTTTAATTTATTGTGTTCAATATGTATATTTTTGATATTAGACCTTTATGAGATGAGAATTTTCTTATTATTTATCAGAAATCTATGTTCTGTATGTATATTTTGGTAATGGGACCTTTAAAAGATGAGAATTTTTCTTTTATTGAGTTATGTTCAATATGTTTCTTTTTGATATTAGACTTGTACCAGAAGAGAATTTTGGTTTTATTTATCTGATTTCTTCTGTTCAATGTTCATATTTTGGATATTAGACCTACCGCTGATAATTTTTTAATTTCATTCAATATGTATATTTTGGATATTATATTTTTATCAGAGGAGAAATTTTTTGTTTATCTGATTTCTTGTGTTCAATATGTATATTTTGGTTATTAGACCTTTATCAGATGTAAATTTTTATTTTGTTTATGTGATTTCTAATGTTCAATATGTATATTGTTGACATTAGACCTACTGCCAATATATTTTTTCTTATTTATTGTGTTCAATATGTATATTGTGGATATTATACTTTTTTTTTCGGTTTTTCGAGACAGGGTTTCTCTGTGTAGCTTTGCGCCTTTCCTGGAACTCACTTGGTAGCCCAGGCTGGTCTCGAACTCATAGAGATACTCCTGGCTCTGCCTCCCGAGGGATATTATACTCTTATCATATGACAAGTTTTTTTTATTTATTCGATTTCTTGTGTTCAACATGTATATTTTTGATATTAGATCTTTATCAGATGAGAAATTTTGTTTTATTTATATAATTTCTTGTGTTTAATGTGCATATTTTTGATATTAGTCCTTTATCAGATGTGAATTATTTCATTTATCTGGTATCCTGTATTTTATATATTTGATATTTGAATTTTTTATCAGATTGGAATTTTAGTTTTATTTATCTGATTTCTTGTGTTCAGTATGTATATTTTGTTATTGGACATTTATCAGATGGAATTTCCCTCTTCTATATCTGGTATCTTGAGTTGAATATCTATATTTTGGACATTAGACCTTTATTAAATATGAATTTTTGTTTTTTAAAGCTATTATCTTGTGTTCTTTATGTCTATTTTGGATATTAGACCTTTATCAGATCAGAAATTTTGTTTTCTTTATCTGATTTCTGGTGTACAATATGTATATTTTTGATATTAGATCTTCAGCCGATGACATTTTTTATTATTTGTCTGATTTCTTGTGTTCAGTATGTATACTTTGGATATTTAACTTTTATCAGATGAGAATTTTTGTTTTATTAATCTAATTATGTGCAATATGTATATTTTGGATTTTAGACCTTCATCAGATGAGAATTTTTGTTTCATTTATCCAGTTACATTCAATATGTATATACTTGATATTAGACATTTATCAGATCAGAATTTTTGTATTATTTCTCTGTTTCTAGTTTTCAATATGTATATTTTGGATAATGACTTTAATCAGTTGATAATTTTGTTTTATTTAATTTCTAGTGTTCAATATGAATATGTTTGATGTTAGACTTTTATCAGATGAGAATTTTTGTTGTATTTATCTGTTATCCTGTGTTCAATATTTATATTTTGAATATTAGATCTTTATCAGATGAGAATTTTTGTTTTATTTATTTAAATCTTGTGTTTGATATGCATATTTTTTATATTAGACCTTTATCAGAAGAGAATTTTCATTTTATTTATCTGATTTCTTGTGTTCAATATGTATAATTTGGATATTACACCTTTAACCAGTGAGAACTTTTCTATTCTATTATTTATCTGATTTCTAGTTTTCAATACGTATATTTTGGATAATGACTTTATGAGATGAAAATTTTTGTTTTATTTAATTTCTTGTGTTTGATATGTATATATTGGATATTAGACCTTCATCATATGAGAATTTTTGTTTTATTTAATTTCATTTATCTGATTTTTAGTCTTCAATATGTTTATTTTGGATAATGACATTTATCAGGTTAGAATTTTTGATTTATTTAATTTCTTGTGTTCAATATATACGTTTTGGTATTGGACCTATATGGTGAGAATTAATGTTTTAATTATCTGATTTCTTGTCTTCAATTTGTATATTGTGGATATTAGATATACTGCTGATAAATTCTGTTTTTTTCTATATAATGGTGTTCAATATGTATATTTTGGATCTTAGAGGTTTATCAGATGAGAATTTTCATTTTATACACCTGATTTCTTGTGTTCAAAATTTATATTTAGGAAAATAGATATTTATTTCAAATCAGAATTTTTGTTTATTTAACTTCTTGTTTTCAATATGTATATTTTTATATTAGTCCTTTATCACATGAAAGTTTTATTTTGTTTTTCTGAATTCTTGTGTTCTATATGTATATTTTGAATAGGAGACCTTTATCAGATGAGAGTCTTTGTTTATATATCTGATTTCTTGTGTTCAGTATGTATATTTTGGATATTAGATCTTTATCAGATGAGAATTTTTGTTTTATTTATTGAATTATGTTCAATATGTCTGTTTTAGATATTAGACCTTTATCAGATCACAATTTTGTTGTATTTATCTGATTTCTTGTGTTCAATATGTATATTGTGGATGTTAGACCAATAGGTGAGAATTTTTGTTTTTTTCTTATTTATTGGGTTCAGTATGTTTATTTTGGATATTATACTTTTATCAAATGACAGTTTTTTATCTGATTTCTCATTTTTAATATGTATACTTTTGATATTAGGTTTATATAAGATAAGAATTTTTATTTTATTTTCTAATTTCTTGTGTTCTACATGCATATTTTGGGTATTAGACCTGCATCAGATGAGATTTTTCATTTTATTTCTCTGGTATCCTGTTTTTAATATGTATATTTTGGATATTAGACATTTATGAGATAAGAATTTTTGTTTTACTTATCTAATTTTTTGTGTTGATATGTATATTTTGTATATTATATCTTTATCTGGAGTGAATTTTTGTTTTATGTATTTAATTATGTTCAATGTGTATATTTTGGGTATTAGACATTTATCAGAGAAGAATTTTTCTTTTATTTAAATAATGTTCAATATGTCTGTTTTGAATATTAGAGCTTTATCAGATCAGAATTTTTATCTTATTTATCTGATTTCATGTGTTCAATATGTATATTTTGGATATTAGACCTACTGCTGATAATTTTTTTTTTATTCATTGTGTTCAACATGTATATTTTGGATATTATACATTTACCGTATGAGAATTTTTTTTATTTATCTGATTTCTTATGTACAATATTTATATTTTGGATATTAGATCTTTATTAGATGAGAATTTTTTTATTTTTCTGATTTCTTGTGTTTAATATGTATATTTTGGACATTTGATTTTTATCAGCAGATAATTTGTTTTATTTATCTAATTACAATCAATATGAATATTTTTCTCATTAGTCCTTCAACGCATTAGAATTTTGTTTTGCTTTTTTTGTTTTCTTGTGTTCAATCTGTATATTTTGAATGTTAGACCTTTCTCAGGTGAGAATTTTTGTTTTATTTAATTTCTTGTGTTCAATATGTACATATTTGATATTAGAGCTTCATCAGATGAGAATTTTTGTTTTATTTATCTCATATCCTGTCTTTAATATGTATATTTTGGATATTAGACCTTTATCAGATGAGAATTTTCATTTTATTTATCTAATTATGTTCAATATGTCCTTTTGCAATATTAGAGCATTATCAGATCAGAATGTTTTCATATTTATCTGATTTCTAGTGGTCAATATGCATATTTTGGGTATTAGAACAACAGCTAATAATTTTTGATTTTTTTCTAATTTATTGTGTTCAATATGTATATTTTGGATATTAGACCTTAATCAGTGAGAATTTTGTTTTGTTTATCTGATTTCTTGTGTTTTATATATACATTTTGAATATTAGACCTTTATAAGGTAAGTAATTTAGTTATATTTATCCGATTTCTTGTGTTCAACATGTATAGTTTTGATATTAGATCTTTATCAGACCAGAATATTTGTTTTATTTGTCTTAATTCTTGTGTTCAATATGTATATTTTGGATATGATATATTTATCAGGTGAGAATTTTTGTTTTATTCATATAATTATGTTTATTATGTCTGTTTTGCATATTAGATCTTTATTAGGTGAGAATTTTTCTTTTATTTGATTTCTTGTGTTCAATATGTATATTCTGGATATTAGACCTACCGCTGACAATTATTTTTTCTTGTTTATTGTTTTCAATATGTATATTTTGTATATTAGGCATTTATCAGATAAAAATTTTTTTATTTATCTAATTTCTTGTGTTCAACATATATTCTTTGGATATTATATCTTTATCAGATGAGAATTTTTGTTTCATTTCTATGATTTTGTATATTCAATATGTGTATTTTGGAAAGCAGATCTTTATTAGAGAATTTTCATTTTATTTATCTGATTTCCTATGTTCAATATGTATATTTTTGATATTAGACCTTTATCAGATGAGAATTTTTGTTTTACTTATCTGATTTCCTGTGTTATATATGTATATTTTAGATATTAAACATTTATCAGGTGAGAATTTTTGTTTTACTTATTTAATTATATTGAATATGTCTGTTTTGGATATTTGACTTTTTCAGCTCAGAATTTTTGTTTTATTTATCTGATTTCTTGTGCTTAATATGTATATTTTGGATATTAGATCTACCACTAATAATTTTTTTTTAGTAATTGTATTCAATATTTACATTTTGGATATTAAACCATTATCAGATGAGAATTTTGTTTTGTTTTTCTAATTTCATGTGTTCCATATGTATATTTTTAATATTAGACCTTTATCTGGTGAGAACTTTGGTTTATTTATCTGATTTATTGTGTTCAATATGTATATTTTGTATATTCGACCTTGATCAGGTGAGAATTTTTGTTTTATATATTTGATTTCTTGTGTTCATATGTGTATTTTGGATACAGTTTTTCTCAGGTGAGAATTTTTGTTTTATTTAATTTCTGTGTTCAATATGTATATTTTTGACAACACACCTTTATCAGATGAAAAATTTCATTTTATTTATCTGATTTCTTGTGTTCTGTATGTTTATTTTGGATATTAGACTTTTATTAGATGAGAATTTTCCTTTAATTTAACTACTTATGTTCAATACATCTGTTTTGGATAATACACCTTTATCTGATGTGAATATTCATTTTCTTTATCTGATTTCTTTTATTCAATATTTATATTTTTCATATTAGATCTACATCAGATGAGATTTTTTGTTTTATTTATCTGATTTCTTGTGTTCAATGTGTATATTTTGGATACTAAATATTTATCAGGTGACAATTTTTGTTTTATTTTTCTAATTATCTTCAGTATGTCTGATTTGGATATTTGACATTTATCAGATCAGAATTTATGTTTTATTTTTTGATTTCTTGAGTTCAATATGTATGTTGTGGATATTAGAACTGTCACTGATAATTTTTGTTTTTTTAATTATTGTATTCAATATGTATATTTTAGATATTAGATTTTTATCAGATGGGAATTGTTCTATTTATCTGATTTCTTTTGTTCAATATATATATTTTTTTGATATTAGACTGTTATCAGATGAGAATTTTTGTTTTTTTTTAATATTGTATCCTGTGTTTAATATGTATATTTTGGATATTAGACATTTATCAGATGAGAATTTTTGTTTTATTTATCCAGTTTCTTGTGTTCCATATGCATATTTTTGATATTAGACCATTATTGGATGAGAATTTCCTGTATATTTTGGATACTAGATCTTTATGAGATGGGAATGTTTGTTTTACTTGTCCAATTTCTTGTGTTCAATAGGTGTATTTTTTATATTAGAACATTATCAGATGAGAATTTTTGTTTTATTTAATTTCTGGTGTTTCATAGTAATATTTTTTGTAATTTGACCTTTGATACATGATAATTTTTGTTTTTTTTAAATCTTGTGATCAATATGTATATTTTCAATATTAGACCTTTATCAGATGAAAATTTTTTATTTATATGATTTCATGTGATCAGTATGTATATTTTTGATATTAGATCTTTATCACATGAGTATTTTTCTTTTATTTGTCTGATTTCTTGTGTTCAATATGTATATTTTGGATAATAGACCTTTATCATGTGAGAATTTTTGTTTCATTTAATTTCTTGTGTTCAGTGTGAATATTTTTGATGTTACTTTTATCAGATGAATTATTGTTTTATTTATCTAATTATGCTCAATATGTACATATTTGATATAAGACCATTCTCAGTTCAGAATTTTAGTTGTATTTATCTGATTTCTTTCTTTTTTTTTTTTTTTCTGAGACAGGGTTTTCCTGTGTAGCTTTGCGCCTTTTCTGGAACTCACTTGGTAGCCCAGGCTGGCCTTGAACTCACAGAGATCTGCCTGGCTCTGCCTCCCGAGTGCTGGGATTAAAGGCGTGCGCCACCACCACCTGGCTGATTTGTTATGTTCAATTTTTATTTTTTTTAATTTTTATTTATTTATTTTTTGTTTTTTTCGAGACAGTGTTTCTCTGTGTAGCTTTGCGCCTCTCCTGGAACTCACTTTGTAGCCCAGGCTGGCCTCGAACTCACAGAGATCCGCCTGGCTCTGCCTCCCGAGTGCAATATTTTTAATTTTAAACTTACCACTGATAATTTTCTTTTCTAGTTTATTGTGTTCAATATGTAGATTTTGGATATTAGATATTTACTAGAGGAGAATTTTTGTTTTACTTATCTGACCTCTTGTGTTTGATATGAATATTTTTGGTATTAGACCTTTATCAGGTCAGAATTTTTGTTTTATTTGTCTAAATTCTTGTGTTCAATATGTATATTTTGGGTATTAGATACTTATCAGATAAGAATTTCTGTTTTATTTAATTTCTTGTGTTCAGTACATATATTTTGGATATTAGACCTTCATCAGATGAGAATTTGCATTTTATTTATCTAATTATTTTAAATGTGTCCATTTTTTGATATTACACCTTTAGAAGATGAGTATTTTTATTTTATATATTTGATTTCTTGTGTATAGTATGCATATTTTGGAAATTAGTTCGTTATCAGGTGGATTTTTGTTTTATTTAATTTCTCATGTTCAGTGTGTATATTTTGGATATTACACCTTCATGAGATGAAAATTTTTGTTTTATTTATCTAGTAATGTTCAGTATGACTGTTTTGGATTCAGGACCTTTATCAAATCAGAATATTTGTTTTATTTATCTGATTTCTAATTTTCAATATATGTATTTTGGAAGATGACCTTTATCAGGTTAGAATTTTTAGATTATTTAATTTCTTGTGTTCAATATGTATATTCTGGTATTAGAGCTTTATCAGATCATAATTTTTTTAATTATCTGATTTCCTGTGTTCTATATGTATATTGTGAATATTAGACCTAACACTGATAATTTTTGTTTTTTTCTAAATTAATGTGTTCAAAATGTATATTTAAATTATTATACTTTTATGAAATGAGAATTTTGTTTTATTTACCTGATATCTTGTGTTCAATATGTATATTTTGGATATTAGACCCTTATCAAGAGAGAATTTTTGTTTTATTTATCAGATTTCTTGTATTCAGCATATTAGACCTTTATCAGATCAGTATTTTTGGTTCATTTTATTTCTTGTGTTCAATATGTATATTTTTCATATTAGTTCTCTATCACATGAGATTTTTTTTCTGATTTCTTGTGTTCTGTATTTACATTTTGAGTACTAGACCTTCATCAGGTGAGATTTTTTGTTTTATTGATGTGACTTCTTGTGTTCAATATGTACATTTTGTATTAGACCTTCATCAGTTGAGAATTTTTGTTTTGTGTATTTCACATCCTGTTTTTAATATGTATATTTTGGATATAAGGCATGTGTAAGATGAGAATTTTTGTTTTGTTTATCTAATGTCTTATTTTCAATATGTATATTTAGGATATAAAACTTTATCAAGTGAGAGCTTCTGATTTTTTTAATTTCTTGTGTTCAGTATGTATATTTTGGATATTAGACCTTTATCAGATGAGGATTTTTGATTTATATATTTGATTTCTTGTGTTCAATATGTATATTTTTGACCTTAGACCTTTATCAGATGAGAATTTTCATTGTATTTATGTAATTATGTTGAATATGTTCATTTTCAATATTAGACATTAATTAGATGAGAATTTTTGTTTTATTTATTTTCTTGTGTTCAAGAAGATAATTTTTTGTAATTTGACCTTTATCACATGAGAATTTTTTTATTTCTTGTATTCAATCTTTATATTTTTGATGTTAGACCTCTATCAGATGAGAATTTTTTTTAATTATCTGAATTCTTGTGTTCAATATTTATATTTAGTATATTAGACTTACTGCTGATAATTTTTGCTGTTTTTTTCTAATTTCTTGTGTTTAATATGTATATTTTGGATATTAGACCTTTATCATGTTAGAATTTTTGTTTCCTTCATCAGATATCTTGTGTTCAGTATGTATAATGTGGTTATTAGACCTTTATTAGGTGAGAAGTTTTGTTTTATTTAACTTCTTGTTTTCAATAAATACATTTTTGATATTAGACTTTTAACCGATATAATTTTTTGTTTTATATATCTAATTATGTTCAATATGTATTTTTTGAAATTAGGTCTTTATCAGATGAGACTCATTTTTATTTATCCGATTTCTTGTTTTCAACACATATATTTTGGATAATAGACTTTAATCAGATCAGAATTTTTGTTTTATTTATTTATTTATGTTCAATATATATATTTTAAAAATTAGACCTTTATCAGATGAGAAGTTTTGATTTATTTGTATGATATCTTGTGTTCAATGTATATATTTTGGATAATAGAACTTAATCTGATGAGAATTTTTATTTTATTTATGTGATTTCTTCTGTTCAGTGTATTGATTTTGGATATTAGACCTTTTACAGATGAGAATTTTTGTTTTATTTATCTGATTTCCTGTGTTCAGTATGCATATTTTGGATATAATTTCTTTTTCAGGTGAGAATTTTTGTTTTATTTAATTTCTTGTGTTCAGTAAGCATATTGTGGAAATTAGACCTTTATCAGTTGATAATTTTTTATTTAACTTTTTTAGTATGTCTATTTTGGATATTAGACCTTTATCAGACCAGAGTTTTTGACTTATTTATCTGATTTCTTTTTTTTTCAATATGTTTTTTTTATATTAGAGCTTTATCAAAGGAAAATTTTTGTTTTATTTAATTTCTGGTTTTCAATATGTATGTTTTGGATATGAGAAATTTATCAGAATAGAATTTTTGTTTTACTTATCCAATTATGTTCCTTATGTATATTTTGGATAATAGACCTATATCAGATGGAAATTTTTGTTTTATTTATCTGATTATGTTCAATATGTATATTTTTGATATTATACCTACATCACAACAGAAATTTTGTATTATTTATGTGATTTCTAGTTTTCAATTTTGTATATTTTGGATAATGACGATTATCAGGTGAGAATATTTGTTTCATTTAGTTTCTTGTGTTCAATATGTATATTTTGGATATTAGAATACTTTCAGATAAGAAACTTTTGTGTTGCTTTTCTAATTATGTTCAATATGTGTATTTTGGATATTAGATGTTCATCAGATCAGAATTTTTGTTTTATTTATCTAATTATATGCCATGTGCATATTTAGAATGCCATGTGCATATTTAGAATATTAGACCTTTATCAGGTGAGAATTTTCTTTTATTTAATTTCTTGTGTTCAGTATGTATATTTTGGAATATTAGACCTTTAACAGATGAGAAATTTTGTTTTATTTATCTATTTATGTTCAATTTGTATATTTTGGATATTAGACCTTATCAGATGAGAATTTTTGTTTAAATATTTGATTTCATGTGTTCAGTATGAATATTTTTGATATTAGCTCTTTATAAGGTGTAGATGTAACCAACCATCTTATTAAATAAGAAACACAGAAGCAATGTAAAGAAGAAAGCCAAGAGGTCAGAGCTAAGAGCTAAAACCTTACCCTTCCTCTTGCAGTGGTCTTACCTCTCCGAAACAGAGCTACTTCCTATGTTAAAGTCTTTATATAGACTTTCTGTTCTGCCTTCTCATTGGTTGTAATCCCAACCACATGACTACCTCCTCACTGCCTGTCTGTATAGAGCTCCAGGTCTTCTATGGTTGGTATTGAGATTAAAGGCATGTGTATCCAATGCTGGCTGTATTCCTGAACACACAGAGACTTACCTAGTTCTGCCTACCAAGTGCTGGGATTACAAGCATACACCACCACTGCCCACCTTTACTATGGCTTGCTAATAGCTCTGACCCCCCAGACAACTTTATTTATTAACATACAAATAACATTTTAGTACAAAATAAAATATCACCATATTTCCCCTTTTCTATTTTAATAAAAAGAAAAAAAGGAAAAACCTTATAACTAACATAAGAAAAACTATATACAAAAGTACAATAACTATATACAATATATACAAGTAATAAATACCTAAAAAATGTCTAGTCCATTTGTATTTGACAAATTCAGAGAAAATAATTCCATTATCTATCCTATTTTGTTAAGTCCAAAATGTATCTAATTCACTTTCTATCTTAATTAATCTTCAACTATGATTAACTAATCTTCAACTCCCTCAGAGACCCAAGAAGGAAATAATATTAGCTAACAAAAATAAAAACAGGAAGTACATGCAAGCAACTTCCAAAAAATTGTGAGTTGACAGAAACAGCCAGCTTCTTGGACAGTCATCTGAGGTTTCTCCACAGTGTTGGGGCATCATCTTCAGCCTATAGGCTTAGCATATCTGACAGACTCATTTGTGAAGTAGGATGTACACAAGGTCAACAGTTCAACATCACATTGGATGAGAGCAGTCCATGTACCAGAAACACCTGAATTCCACAAGTATCATGTCATGATTCAGGATTTTAAATTCTGGAAATTGTTGATGTTTTTTGAATTCAGCTGTCCATTTTTCTTGGCTATGTGTGTATGTGGCTTCATCTCAGCATCCTGTTCTTCTCCACATCCCTCTCTTAAATGCCATTCTACTATTGAGAGGCATAAGCTTAATCACTCTTCAAGAACAACTGTTTCAGCTGCTGTTCCATTGCACATCAGAAGCCATCGGCCCACTGCCTGTTCAGCTGCCTTCGAAGAAAAGGGCACTGTACCTTTTCTGGATTGTGAAGGCCACTTCAGAGATGGTGCCATATTATCCTGGCCTCAGAAAATGCCTTTTGATAAAGCCATAACCACACTTGATTTGGCAAGAATCAGTAGTCCTTTGTTTCATGTCCTGTCTATCCTGTTTGTCAGCAATTGATTCGAGGATACTTTGTTGTCCAGTGTCTACCTTTTGCCACAATGAAAGTTAACCCTAATTGCAGTTTTTTCAATGCCCAAATTTTCTCTGAAGTAGATTGGTACTGCCAGGAGCTGACATGTCTCATAGTCATAACAAAAAAAGAAAAATTTTCTAAGTTATTAAAACATTTTAAATGCCATATTCTGTAGATCTCTGAAGGGTTTGAAGAGGACCTGTCTATCTAAAATATATCTGTTCAATCTTGAAAACATACCAAATTTGACTACAAGTTTTATTATAATGTCTTACTACTAACTTTCATTTCTTTATATCCTAATAGTTGGTAATAATAACATTCAAGGATAAGAAAATTGTATTACATTGTTAAATGATTGGTATAAATACAGTTAGAAATATACAAATATGTATAATTTTGATATTAGACTTTTATAAGTTGAGAAGTTTTGTTTTATTTAATTTCTTGTGTTCAATAACTATATGTCTGATATTTGACATTTATCACATGAGAATTTTGTCTTCTTTTTATGATTTCTTGAGTTTAATATGTATATTGTTGATATTACACCTTTATTAGATGACAATTTTTGCTTTATTTACTTATGTTTAATATGTATAATTTTAGTATTAAACTTTTATTAGGTTAGAATTCTTCTTTTCTTTAGTTTTGTGCTCAATAATGATATTGTTGATATTAGACCTTTATCAGATGAGAATTTTTGTTTTATTTATCTAATTTCTTGTGTCCAATGTGTATATTTTTGATATTCGACCTCTACAAGATGAGAATTTTTGTTTTATTGAATTTCTTGTGTTCAATACGTTTATTTTGGATATTAGAATTTTCTCAGTGAAAAAATTTTGTTTTATATAGTTTCTTGTGTAATATAAATACATTTTTAATATTTGACCTCTATCAGATGAGAATTTTCATTTTATTTATCTGATTTTTGGTGTTCAGTGTGTTTTTTTGGTTATTAGACTGTTAACATTTGAGAATTTTTGTTTTATTTATCTGTTTTTTTGTCATCAATGTGTATATTTTGGATATTAGAACTTTACCTACAGAGATTTTTTCTTTTATTTAATTTTTGTGTTCGATAAGTATATTTTTGATATTTGACTTTTATCACATGAGAATTTTGTCCTGTTTATGATTTCCTGTGTTCAATATGTACATTTTGGATATTAGACTTTTTTCAGATGAGAATTTTTGTTTTGTTTATCTGAATTTTTGTGTTCAATGTATATTTTTATATTTGACCAATATCAGATGAGAATTTTTATTTTATTTAATTTCTTGTGTTCAACAAGTATATTTATTTTAGTTATTAGAATTTTATCAGACGAGAATTTTTGTTTTATTGAAATTTTTGTGTTTAATATGTATATTTTGGATAATAGACTTTTATCAGATAAAAATTTCTATTTTATTTAATCCTCTGTATTCAATATATTTTATAGTTATTAGACTTATATCAGAGGAGAATTTTTTTCATTTACCTAAGTATGTTCTATATGTATATATTTTTTTATTTTATAATTTGATTTAATTTTACATATCAGCCATAGATTTCCCTGTCCTCCCCCCTCCCACCCCCGACTTCCTCCCAGCCCATCACCCATTCCCACCTCCTCCAGGGCAAAGACTCCCATGGGGATTCAGCCCAACCTGGTAGATTCTGTCCAGGCAGGTCCAGTCCCCTCCTCCCAGCCTGAGAGAAGTGTCTCTGCATAAGTCCCAGGTTCCATACCGCAAGCTCATGCACTAAGGGCAGGTTCTGGTCCCACTGCCTGGATGCCTCTCAAACAGATGAAGCAAATCAACTCTCTCACTTATCCAGAGAGCCTGATCCAGTTGGGGGCTCCTCAGCTATTGGTTCATAGTTCATGTGTTTCCATTAGTTTGGCTATTCTTTCTGTCTCCAGAAGATACAGCGCCCCCTCCAGCAGGAAGTAATAAGAGAAGCTACGCCCAAATTCCCAAATATACTAAGCTGGCTTTAGAGATGGAATTGGCTCACTCCCCCTCTAAACCCAGACATATTGCTCAAAAAAAAATGGTTAAGAGATTCTTATGTCCCAAATCAGAAGAGCCCTCTGGTATGGGACAGAAAAAAAACAATATTTTTATTTAAATCAGGTTGATTATAAATACAATCTCTTTCTAAAACAAAAAGGGGGATAGTTTAGATATGATAGGATGAAAGGGTAGATTAATGAACCTACTTTGAAAGAGTAACAACTTGTTTAAAATGTTTTACATTGCTATAGATATTAGTTTATTGATACAAATTTAAACTTAATTTTGTTATACTATATATATATATATATATATATATATATATATTCTTGTTTGAGATATTATGTTTATGTAACTCATTTAAAATTATAATGGATAATTAAAAAATAGATTAATAGTTAGTCATCTATGATAATATTTGTAGCCATGTTAGTTAAGTCTTCTAGGTATACATAGTTATATTTCAGATAGATAGGTAGTCTTCAAACACTTCAAAGACCTACAGAATATGGCATTTAAAATGTTTTAAAAATTTAGACTTTCTGGACAATGAGACATGTCTGCTCCTGACAGCACCGATTTACTTCAGAGAGGAGGATGGGCATCAAAGACACTCCATACGGAGTTTATCTTCACCTTGACAAAAATAGCCATTTGGGCAAGAAACTGTTCTTGCCTGGACTGCCTGATCAACTGGACATGCAGGACCCATACAAAGGTGACCACTGAACTTTGCTTGACAAAATGGTCCTTCAGGTTCCTGCTTTGCAGAGAAAACTGCCAGACATTCTACAGGACACAGAGAAAAGTGAATAAGAGACTCTAGGCCTGTGGGCTGAAGACAGATGCCCCAACTTTACAAGAGAACTTTGAATGACTGTCCAAGCTGCCAGCTGTCTCTGTCTACCCTACAAGACTCCTAAAAGTTGCTTATATCCTTCTCCATTTCTCAGGTAGTAGTATATCCTTCTGAGGTCTTTGATGTGGTTAAAGACTAGATACTTACAATTTTCCTTAGTTATAATAAAAGATAAGTTAGATATAAAACCTTAAACTTACAAATAGAAGATAGATAGGATCTCTTCTTTAATATTGTAACTCTAATTCTTGCTTGATAATTGTTTTGTTATATATAATTTTACTATGTTAAAGTTAAAACCTTCCTTTTTAAGAAAAGAAAAGGGGAAGTGCTGTGGGATGGTCTGTATGTCAAGTATGTTGCTGATTGGTCAGTAAATAAATCACTGATTGGCCATTGGCTAGGCAGGAAGTATAGGCGGGACAAGGAAAAGAATTCTGGGAAGTGGAAGGCGGAGAGAGAGACACTGCCAGCCGCCATCAGGACAAGGAAGATGTAAGGTACCAGTAAGCCATGAGCCATGTGGCAAAGTAAAGATTAATAGAAATGGGCTAAATATAAGAGTAAGAGCTAGACAATAACAGGCCTGAGCTAATGGCCAAGCAGTTTAAATAATGTAAGAGTCTGTATGTTTATTTTATAAGTGGGCTCTGGGACTGGCGGGACTTGGTGGCGGGAGCTGGAGAGAAATTCTCCAGCAACAATGTGTGTGTGGGGAGGTATGTGTGTATGAGTAAACTAATGAATTAAACACAAGTGGGTTGAAGGTTAAACAGGCTAATGTTACAAGAGAAAATGGTGCTGGACCTAACCTTGACCCAGCTGCTTGTTCTTTCCTGCTCTTTCTGTGTCTGGGGGGTCTCTGACATTTTCCTCTTGGCCAAAAGTAGAGAAAAAGGAATTCCAGAAAGAATCATACTATTTCTGAAAACTCCAACAACAAAAGAAATCCAAGAACCTGTAGTAAGAAAACAGATTCCTCATCTGCCCTTCTCTGACCATGTAAATGGGGAAACATCAGCAAGTAAAGGACAAATCCTCTCTGAGTGAGGGTAGGAGACACTAGTGCTGTAGCAGTCCTATGGCATTAGACTCCTGCACACAACCATACATGATATCCATCTCGTGTTTCAAACTGGACTTCTAAGTGTCATGACTCATTTGTTAATGGAATGACCCTTTCAAAGGGGAAGCATCTCAGATACCGTACATAACAGATATTTACATTATGATTGATCACAGTAGTGATTACAGTTATGACATAGCAAGAAAAATAATTTTATGGTGGAATGTCACAACATGAAGGATTGTACTTCAATGGTCATGGCATTAGGAAGGTTAAAATAGTAGTTCTGGAGGCTATTAAGTATGACAATTTGATGTTGTGTGTAGCTAACAGTCTCTTTCACTATTGGCAATGCTGAGAATGAGAAGCATAAGACAAAGCACTATTTGCTAAGGAAGCTTGCTAAGTGGCAGAAAGGCTAGAGTCAGAGCTTCAGACTCTGCAGTACAGCAACAAGGAAAGCTAGAGATGGCCATTGCACAATGTTGTGGTCCCCTGAAATGCAGGTACTTAATAATGGAAGACTGACTCCTTGGCCAGACCATTTAATTTCTCTGAGACCTTGGTGTTCTCATTCTTTAATCTCTGCGTGTGTGACATGACCTGCTCATACCCCATCTTGAGCTTTTCATATAAAGGATTTGGCTGGTGGTAGGACCTGGACCTAGAGGTCAAGGAACTCCATGAACATAGGCCTCAAGTATCACAGGCATTCAGGTTGTGTTCTAGACTACTGGATGTCATGGGATACCACATCCTGTCTCCTAAGTACTGGGAACTTCTGGCATCTATTAAACTTGCTATTGTAGAAACAAGGGAACGGCTAAAGAAACCCACCCTGACCCTTGAGCCCAGAACTAGGGAAGAAAGCCCCAGATCGGGGCAGAAAGAAACACATCCTTTGGCTCAATCAGATCAGAGCCATCTCTGCCCCTTCCCAACTGACTTGAGAAACAAACCAATCACAGAGCAGGACAGTAGAACCCTGGGCCCCACGTCAACCCCTGGTTATCTCCACCCCAATGTATCCTGTGTAAACTGCCTTGCTTGGTCAGTTTAAAAAAAGGCTGAGCCGGGCGGTGGTGGTGCACGCCTTTAATCCCAGCACTCGGGAGGCAGAGGCAGGCGGATCTCTGTGAGTTCGAGGCCAGCCTGGTCTCCAAAGTGAGTTCCAGGAAAGGCGCAAAGCTACACAGAGAAACCCTGTCTCGGAAAAAAAAAAAAAAAAAAAAAAAAAAAAAGGCTGTTCCATCCACCTTGGTAGAGGCACCTACTCTCCTGGACTCCTCTTTCACAAATTAATTTGTTTCTCAAAAGAGTTTTGGGTGTGATAATCTTCATTCACTGGCATAGAGAAGATCCATGTTGAGATGTCCCCCAGTGGACAGAGAAAGAGGAAGCTGAAAGAGCAGAGCAAGGAGGATCTGAACAGAAGATCTTTGCTGAGATATCTCTGAGTGGACAGTGCCATAAAGAGCTAAAAAGTGACACTTTTCTCCAGTGCCAGAGGATATTGCTACATTTCTCCAGGGGTTTTTTCCTTTTGCAGAGTGAAGTAAAAAAAGCCACAGCATAGGCAAGAGAAGCAGAGCTCAGCTAAGAAGCCCCCTTAAGAGGGTACTGAGCAAGGCTCAGCTGTAGCAGCTCTCCAGGAGAAGAGCAGGATTGTTGTATCCTGCAGGGAGATCATCCCCCATCAGTTCCAGGCTTGAATTTCCCAAAAATTCACCAAATTGTCCTTTCCATAGTCGGGCTGATTCTTTGCAGTTCCAGCCATCAGAGCTGTGCACAACAGCTCCAGGTCTCTGGGACACCTTCAGGGAAGAGCTGTTGTGAGCAGCTTGAGGTGTCCAGGATACCTCATCCTCCAGGGCTAAACGGTCCCTTGCAGTTTCAGCCATCAGAGCTGTGCTAAACAACTTTAGGTGTCCAGGACACATTCAGGGCAGAGCTGCTGTTCTGAGCAGGTGTGTGGGATACCTCGTCCTTCAGGGCTAAACTGTCTCCTTGCATTTTTAGCCATCAGAGCTGTCCTAAGCAGATCAAGGTGTTGCCTGACTTCCCAGGTAGTCAGAACACCTTTCCCCAGAGTTGTTGCAACAAATTTACTTATATTGTTGGTACCCAAACCCGGGACAAACCCACAGATTTGAAAACAATTTACTTACACCTATGCTGACCCTACAACGGTAGAGGCAGGCTTTTTAGATGATGGGAGGTGGAGTTGCATGAGCTCTCTCAGGAGACTTGCGGAAATAGCTGTCTAAGAATTTCCCTGGTGTCTACTCCACAGGTGTGTACCCTCCGGAGTCTGTGAAGATGTTTCTCCTATCTTCAAAAAGAAATTCTCCGTGACAGGACCTGTCACAATGGAGACCAAAATAACATCATGAACAGTTTTGACGATGGGACTCAACATCATGACACATTTCTAAACTCCCCAAGGGAATACCTATGTGTCACTAAAGAAAGTACACTGGTGGAACTATAATACTCAAAGTGGTGCTCCCAATTTTCACCAAGGTATCACCTGGGAACTGTGAGATAGGGAACTGGTCATGTCCAACCTCAGATCCCTGACTGCAAAGACTAGAGAGAGATACATGCACAAACACATAGAAAAATACACAACATATACACATGTATGTGAGAGACAGAGCGACAGAGAAAGAGATACTTAGAGAGACAGAGAAAGAGAGATTGAGTGAAAGTGGGAGAACTCCATCAGTTGGATGCTGAACAAATGCATGCAGGTGTGTCCTCTCAGAGGGGAACAAAGGGAGCAGGGATCAGTCTCAGTTCCTGTATCCACACATTTATATGTGTGTCCAGGCCTCTCCAATTGCTGCTTGGAGAATCAAACACAAGGCCTTTTTAAGCAAGTAACAAAAAATTAACTCAAACTCACAGCAACTAACATCTCACACTAGCAAGCACTTGATAGAATCTCTTCAAATGCATACTGGGAACTCACATACTACTGCCTCAGTCCATGAGTACTTTGACTCATGCCACAGGCTCTGTTTTTGTTTCTTTTTAGAGGAAGCAGAATAGTCTATGTCCTCATGACTTTCCTGTCCACATTTGAGGTTCTGCCTTTGGGAACAATTCAGAGACATGATTTTGGGCAAAGGCATACCCTGAAGATGCAGCCTACCAGAAACACAACCTTATATAAAATGAAGTAATGATGACAGAGTGGACCTGAGATTGAAACCTCATGGTTTGAAAGAATGAATACGTATTTTTCATGCTCTCTTCTGTGATAAAGATCAGGCGATCTCACTGCTAATTTCTTTCAATTGTCATTTGTTGTAGCTGACCGGTTAGTCTCTGGACTTTCTGCTTCATCTGCATCTTGGTGAGGAAGGTTTGGTGGGATGGTGGCTCCCTGGTGCTCCTTGTGGGTAGATGAACACAAATTAACTTGCAGTATGACAAGGCAAAGAGGATAGACAGACCACCCTGAGTCCTAATCAAATGTTTGAGAAAGTTTGTTTACCAATGACTCGGTGAAACCCCAAATTATTTTGTTCCATGCTTCAGATGCTCCCTCTGGGGAACTCAGCTGTCTCCTCTATTTGAAGGGAAGTGGTTATGTCAGCTCTCTGGTTCTCTCTGCCCTCATAACACATGCTCTATGTAACCAAGGAGATAGCCTCTTCAGGCGCATTCACAGCTGCAGACTCAGAATTTATCTTGGCTACAGAGTCCACAAACCTGTGGGTTTACAAGTCTGCAGAAAATTGCAATAGTTCATAATCACCCCAGTAATTTAGAGTTTTCCCAAATATCTTGAGAGGTCACTAACCACATATCTATTGATGGAGAAGACATATAAGGGCAGAACATGGTCACCAGACTCAACAAGTCACCTCACTGACAACTCAGGAACACAGAGCAGCTGCGAAGTACCTAAAGTTAGCCCACGTGGTTGAAGTACAGTGTTGTTCTGCCTTGAAATGGGCACACCTCATTATTCCCTCCCTCTTTAATGTTGGTCTCACGTTCACTCACCAATGCCTATCCTCCAAAAGGAATGAAAGCCAAGAGTTCCCAGCATAAAGCTTTGATCTTACCAGCTCCTGACTTCTGAGGCAAAACAATTTATATCCTGGAATCCTTGAATTTCAAGAGCCATGACAAGCAGGGAAGTTCTGTTCATTTCCAGAGACTACAATTTTCTATTCCCCATTACTGGAAGATTCAGCTCAAGCCCACTTCCTCCAGGAAGCTTCCCTTTTCCTGCACAGAATTCATCGCACCATTCTTTCGATCATTTCTTCCTTGATGTTTTACACGGAGACTGAAGATCAGCTTTCTTCCGTCACACTCTGTTCTCTCTACCCTGTCCATTCTCTTTCCAATTTAGACTCTTCAGTATGCCATCATGTTCATCAGTAAATGGTGAAGGCACTGAATATACTTCCCAAGGACAGTGGGTGTTGCCACAACATAGTGACATCACAGAGGATGCCAGGTCTCTCCAGGATACAATAGAATGTCTAGGGAAGAGCTGCAGATGTCATGGGAACTGACATTGCTTCCCTCCTAATGAGCTTTCCTTACACTAGAAGTCAAGTTGACCTTTGCAGGAGCCTCTGCTGGGATACAAGGGAAGCCCTTCAGCACCCCCTTCATCCAAAGCCAGAGATCTCTCACTGATTGATTGAACATCCTCCAGTTCTTTCCCTGTGTAGAACTGAATCTTTATCTCCTACTGAAATTTTATGTACACAAGGTAATAATATCATAGAAATTTATTTATGCTGAAGTTCATCATAAGTACCTGCAACTGAGGTGACTGGCCACACTAGTGGAAGCCCATGAACTGTGGACTGGTGGCTGTGGAGCCCCCATGAGACTGGACTAGGTCCTCTGGATACAGAAGATGGTTGTTTGGCTTGAACTGTTTGAGAGGCATCCAGGCAGGGATGGTCAATGGGCAGGCTTCTGGAACCTAGTGCCCGTGGTGTGACACCTTGAACATTGTTGGTTTAGTGTGGAGGGTGTTGGACCTGCCTAGGCTCAGTGTGCTGGGCTAAGCTGACTGCCCATGGGAGACCTCAATTTGGGGGATGTGGGAATGTGGAGTGGCTTGGAAGAGAGGGATGGAGGTGGGTAGAGGGAGGAGGGGGGCTCTGTAGACAGTATGTGGGGTGAGGAGAAAATTTCTTAATAATAAAAAATGAAAAAAAAACCAATACAAAAAAAGGTGTAAAATCAAAAAAAGAAGTACCTACATCTCCTTATATCCTTAGCCACAAGACATTATAGACTTAATGCTGACTGAGAAGGACACTTGTTAAACAACTTCCTGGTAAAGAGTCTACAGGAAACAGCTAGGCAGAGTTATGCTAGAGGAAGAGGGTGATACAGCCTCTTGTTGGTCATGTGTGTTCACAGGCCTGTGGAGATGTAACCCAGGTTTTTCGTATTCCAGGTGGGAGTTCAGAATCTTCCCATGGTTTGACTTTGTGGAATCATGAGTCAGTGTCAAGGGTGTGCTGATGTTGATTGTCATCAAAGCCCTGAACACCATGTCCTGCCTTACCATGTGGCTATTCTCCAATTTCCTAAAGGGCTTCATGAATGATATTTAGGGGTTTTATCTGGTTACAAAACATGGAATTCTCACTCTGAAATTATTAAAGATATGCTTTGGAAACATTTATTTTTATGTATTTAATTTTTGGTTTGGTTTGGATTTTTTAAAGACAGAGTCTCTGTATGTATCCCTGACTGTCCTGGTACTTGGACTATAGACCAAGCCGCAAACTCAGAGATCTGTCTGCCTCTGCCTCCTGATCTGGAATTAAAGGCATGTGCCACCATCACCTGGCTGAAACATTTTGATTAGCATTGATTGTGCAAATATTGAGTTTTGTGGTGACATTTTAACACGTGACATTTTTATTTTATTAGGGTCAAGGTTCAAGAAAATATGTCCATAGAGCTGTCAGAGGACAACTTATGGAAATTGGTTCTCACCCTCCACCACACTGGCCCTGCAGATGCAGGATTATTGGCCAAGCACCTTTACCCACACACTGAGCCATCTCACTACCCCAAATTTTTGTTTTGACTTTTTCATGATAAAGTTGAATATAGGATGCACACATGCTAGGAAAGCTCTCATTCAGCCTACCCTCCATTTTTTGAGACTGCCTCATGGTGACAGTTTCCTTTCTTTCTTTGCTTCTCCAACAGAAGCTGTCTGTCACATGATCCATTGAACTCCCAGCAGATCTGACAGCTCAGCCATTCTGCTCCTCCTGCATGAAAGGCAAAGTACTCACCATGGCATTGCTGATGGTCTACCTCATGGTTCCATATATCTTAATTAGAGGAGAACCCTTGAAAAAACTCATAATCTACCTCCCACTGGTGCTCCTGATTGTTAGGCTTGCCCAAAGTTTCTCAATAGCTTGTCTCCAACAGGGCCTCAGGACAGTAGCAGCTTCTCTACTAGGTAAGCAGAGATCAAATGACTAAGGCAGCACAGGCCTTCACAGCTCTGGATTCCACCCTAGAGCCATATGGGGCTTTGGTCTGGGAAATATATATTTTAGTAGAAACTATTCCAGGCTCTCAGAGCACTTTCTGTTCCTCTATCAAGAAGTGTGTATTCCATTACACAGTCACCGGCCAGTGCAGCCTACCATTTCCTTCATAGCTCAGAAATCCTGCAGCCAAACTTAAGTCACACAAAACAGTAACTGCTGTTAAAGGAAAGGGAGACTATGAATTAGAAAACAATGAAGTGTCTTTGGAAAGGCTTAGAAGTAGAAAAGCAACAATGGGGCAGAGCCAGGCGGATCTCTGTGAGTTCGAGGCCAGCCTGGACTACCAAGTGAGTTCCAGGAGAGGCGCAAAGCTACACAGAGAAACCCTGTCTCGAAAAACCAAAAAAAAAAAAAAAAAAAAAAAAAAAAGAAAAGCAACAATGGAAATGATGTAATATAATTACCAAAACTATTTGAAAAAAATAGCGAGAAAGAAGAGGGTTTATATGAGCAAGAATTGTTGAGATCAAGGTTGGATAAAGCACAGGGAAAAATAGCCAAACAATTGGAAACACATTAACTATGAACCAATGGCTGAGGGGCCCCTCGCTGGATCAGGCCCTTTGAATGGGTGAGATAGTCCATTGGCTTGATCTTTTTGGGAGGCATCCTGGCAGTGGGACCGGGTCCTGTGCTCATTGCATGAGTTGGCTGTTTGAAACCTGGAGCTTATGCAGGGTTGCTTGGCTCAGCCTGGGAGGAGGGGACTGGACCTGCCTGGACTGAGTCTACCAGGTTGATCTCAGTCTTTGGGGGAGGTTTTGCCCTGAAGGAGGTGGGAATAGGGGGTAGTGTAGCTAGAGTTTTCCTGCCTGGCCCACAGTCAGGACAAATCTCTCTCACCTGCCAGTCCCATAGCCACTCAGACCCAACCAAATAAACACAGAGACTTATATTGCTTACAAACTGTATGGCCGTGGCAGGCTTCTTGCTAACTGTTCTTACATCTTAAATTAATCCATTTCTATAAATCTATACCTTGCCACATGGCTCGTGGCTTACCGGGATCTTCACATGCGGCTTGTCATGGTGGCAGCTGGCAGTGTCTCCCTCACCCAGCTTCCTGTTCTCTCACTTCTCCTCTCTGTTAGTCCTGCCTATACTTCCTGCCTGGCCACTGGCCAATCAGTGATTTATTTATTGACCAATCAGCAACACATTTGACATACAGACCATCCCACAGCACTTCACCTTTTCTTTTCTTGAAAATGAAGGTTTTACCCTTTACACATCTCCAAAGTCAGCTTGGTATATTTGGGAATTTGGGTGTAGCTTCTCTTACTACTTCCTGCTGGAGGGGGCGCTGTATTTTATGGGGATACAAAGAAAATTTTAGGATTATGGAATAGTCCATGAGGTTATATTGTCTGAGCCAGTTACCTTCAAACAATTCTGGATGTTGGATCATCTGGGCCATGGTGTCATCGGAGACCTTTCAGGGGGTCTTGGCTGGTCAAACCTGATGTATCTTAATCTGGAACAAATCCATAGCCTCTGGCTTTCGGTGGGAACAAAAGCAGAGCCTCCTTTCCAAAGCAACATATCTTTACATCCAAATGTTGAAGTCAAGGTACCTTTAAAATATACATTTTGGCATAACTCAACAGCTTTTGTAATCAAATGTTTTTCTTCAGTTACGAATATCAAAGAGAACATAATCCAGATTCTCTGTGTGGTAGCCATCTTTACGTGGTTTACTTTTTTATATTAGCTTGAGCCTATTGCTTTAAACTGCAGCCTTCTAAGCCTGAAACGGCGCTGGCGCTATGGCTGCTGGCTCCGCCCACTTCAGCTTCCCAACATGGCAGTAGTACGTTTTCCGCCAGCTCTGGGAGCCATCAACTCTCAGAAATAGTGGGTTTATGCTTCTATCAAAGCAGCATGTAGCCCAGAAACCTCTTTTTTTTTTGTACTAGCAAAGGCTAAATCCACCACACAGCTTAATGTGCCACTTGCAGAGGCCTAATTCCCGCCATACTGCAGGTCGAGCATGCATGCCAGGAACCCGCCATGGTAGCTCAAACACGCAGGCTGCCGCTAGCTTGAAAGAGACAACTAGGAGCTGTTTTTAGCTCTGTTTTAGAATCTTTTTACTCAGGTTTTAGGTGGAAACTCTTGCCAACACGTTGGACGCCATTTGTAGCTAGAGTTTTCCTGCCTGGCCCATGGTCAGGGCAAATCTCTCTCACCCGCCAGTCCCACAGCCACTCAGACCCAACCAAGTAAACACAGAGACTTATATTGGTTACAAACTGTATGGCCGTGGCAGGCTTCTTGCTAACTGTTCTTACATCTTAAATTAATCCATTTCCATAAATCTATACCTTGCCACATGGCTTGTGGCTTACCGGGATCTTCACATGCGGCTTGTCATCGTGGCAGCTGGCAGTGTCTCCCCCACCCAGCTTCCTGTTCTCTCAATTCTCCTCTCTGTTAGTCCCGCCTATACTTCCTGCCTGGCCACTGGCCAATCAGTGATTTATTTATTGACCAATCAGCAACACATTTGACATGTAGACCATCCCACAGCAAATGCATTTAAGAACACATACTGGAGAGAAACCTTATGAATGTAATCAATATGATAAAGCCTTTGCATATCACCAAACTCTTCAAATGCATGAAAGAACACATACTGGAAATAAACCCTATAAATGAAATCAATGTGGTAAAGCATTTGTACACCACAAACATCTTCAAATACATAAAAGAAGTCATACTGGAGAGAAACCCTATGAATGTAATCAGTGTGGTAAAGCCTTTGCACAACATGCTCATCTTCAAAGTCATAAAAGAACACATACAGGAGAGAAACCCTATGAATGTAAGGAATGTGTTAAAGCCTTTGCATGATTCAGTCATCTTCAAAGGCATAAAAGTACACATACTGGAGAGAAACCCTATGAATGTAATCAGTGTGATAAAGCCTTTGTACAATATGGTTATCTTCAAAGGTACAGAAGAAATCATACTGGTGAGAAGCCATATGAATGTAATCAGTGTAGTAAGGCCTTTGCACAACATGGTCATCTTCAAGTACATAAAAGAACACATACAGGAGAGAAACCCTATGAATATAATCAGTGTGGTAAACCCTTTGCACATCACGAAACTCTTCAAATGCATAAAAGAATACATACTGGAAATAAACTATGAATGTAATCAATGTGTTAAGGCCTATGCTCATCACAGTACTCTTCAAATACACAAAAGAAGACATCCTGGAGAGAAACCCCATGAATGTAATCAATGTGGTAAAGTCTATGCTCATCACATTACTCTTCAAATACATACAAGAAGACATG